>NC_090650.1:419343207-419583207 GCF_040937935.1 Hyperolius riggenbachi
CAGGGAGGATTCTGTTTAACAAGTTTATGGCAGATGGGAAAAAGCTGGTTTTCAGTCTATTCGTTTGTATGCGGATTGATCTAAACCATTTGCCTGATGGAAGGGGCTCAAATGAGGCGTTTCAAGGGTGTGTTGTCCTTGATAATCTTTTTGGCCCTTCTCATACAGCGAGTCTTATACAAGAGTTCCAGTGATTATTATTATTATTATTTTTTATTTATATAGCGCCAACATATTCCGCAGCGCTTTACAAAGCACAATAAGACGACAAGGGGAACATAGATACAACTAACAAATATACAGCAGAGTTCCAAGCAGCACAAATATTGTTACAAAGACAGTAAACATTAGGAGGATGACCCTGCCCTTGCGAGCTTACAATCTAATGGGTAGTGGGGGACACACTAGGTAAGGGGGTGGAGGATGGATGAAGCAGTGATTCTTTGCCTCTGATTACATTGTGACAAATAAGTAAATAAAGGGCTATAGAATGTTATAAGCTTGTTTGAAAAGGTGTGTTTTAAGAGTGCGTTTGAAGATGTCCAGGTTTGGAGCATGACGTACAGGCTGTGGAAGAGAGTTCCAGATAAGGGCTGATGCTCGTGTAAAGTCCTGGATGCGAGCATGAGAGGAGGTGATCAGCTTAGAGGCCAGGAGAATTTCTTGGGAGGAGCGAAGGTTGCGGGACGGACAAGTGATGGTAGTTCGATAACGGCTTCTGCTGTTTGAACTATCTTGGACGTGATTCACAAAGCTTTTCTGTTAAATTATCTCACCTTACATATTAACTCACAATTTATCTCTCCTTAACTGACTTAACGCATTGTATAACTCTCCTTAACTGACTTAAATCATAATTTAGCTCTCCTTATCTATTTATCTCATGAATTATCTCCCCTTATTTGTTTATCTCATGCATTAGCACTCCTTACAGTTAAAGTGGATCCGAGATGAACTTTTACTCATTGCATAATTGTGTTCCTTTCCTATTGTTTATAGGGCATTCCTCAAGCCAAATACTTTTTTGTTTTTGTTTTAATACTCTTCTTCCCTATAAACTAAACAAGCCACGCCCACTGGTTTTCAGAGTGCCTTGGCAGTAGCAAGGACTCATAGGAGCTCAGTCTGGGCAGGAGGAGGAGGAGGAGGAGGTGTTACTAGCCATTGATTTCAGAGGCAGAGGCAGAAGGGAGGAGGGAGTATTAGGTTTTTTTCACAGGCTTAGTGCTCAAGATGCAGATAAGCCTGCTTCTGTGTAATGTTTACAAACAACATGGCTGCTGTCATTGTATCACAGGAAGAAATAATCATATTCTATTAAAGCTGTTTGCAGCTAGATTTGCTGTGTAAACTATCTAAACTTTAGATAAGATATATAGACAAGTTACTTGTTATAGTTAGTTTTTAATCTCGGATCCACTTTAAGGGGAAAATAAGTAACCTTTGTGAGTCAACCCCATGTTACTTTTGTCACTGTAATTACCTATTCTGTATTTTGTATCCATTTTGTATATTGGTGTGTACCATTGTCTGTATTATTTTGTACCCCATGTTTGTTTCTTACTTTGTACAGCGCCACTGAATATGCTGGTGCTTTATAAATCAATAATAATAATAATAGTAATGTTCCTTATCTGTTTATTTCATCAATGAAATCTTCTTATCTGTTTATCTCAAGAATTATCTCACCTCAGGGCCGGGCCGAGGCAGAGGCAGGAGAGGCTCCAGCCTCAGGGCGCATTGTAGGAGGGGGCGCACAATTCACTCAGCTGTTATTCCCCATTGTGTTTGAAGTAGAAAGAAATAAGAAAAGGGGATAAATGGCAGTGACCGCACGGCAGATAACTAGAGATTAAGGGGTTGGTGGGGTTGGGGGCACTGGGGTACCTCTTAGTCTAATAGTAATCAGTGTGTGACGGCTGGGGTGGCAGGGATGGAGGGGCGCACTTTGGTGTATCAGCCTTGGGTGCTGGAGGACCTTGTCCTGGCTCTGTCTCACCTTATAGTTGGGGTGAAAAATAAGTAAGGTGAGATATTTCAAGAGAGTTTTGTGAATCGTTCTATAGTCACTGTTCCTTTTTGTACAGATTCGTAAGTGAATTGTACAGATTCTTCGTGCTTCTTACAAGAGGCCTTCTTTCCCTCTCCATGTATTTCATTGTTCTGCTATCAATTCGTTTGACCAAATGTCAAGGACGTGAAGAGACATAAGCTGCCATGATCACCGTCGATGAATGATTGAAGGACGACTATTGGTCTTGTCAAGAGATGAAGAAGGCTCGTTAATGTGGCCTCTGTGCGGAGATAATCCCTCCAGAGCTCCGGGCTCCTCCAATGCCTCACAAAGGGCGGAAAGGTCAGGAGAACAGGATTCCTGAGGGCTGGAAATGGACACAGAAAAAGAGGATATTTTGGGTTTATGTGTAAAGGCTTGATAAGGAATTCCAGCAAACAAAACAAGGTGGGGAAAAAATAAGCTGCCTCCCCAATTTAGCAACAGCAAATGTTACAGAAGACCCTTCCAGGCCTCATTAGAGAGGAACAAACTTTCATGGAACTTTTTTAAAATGTATTTTAGGAATATTGTTCTTCCCTGAGATGATCTCACCGAGAATTCAGGGCTGGTTTAGTTACTTTACATTCGATCAACAGCCTCTGCCAGGGCCCCGAGATTGTTGGAGAACTTAACTGATCCTGCTAACCCAATTTAAAGGTGCCCATACACCATTCGATCTAGCGGCCCGATCGACCTTCTGGCTAGATAGTTTATATTTTGCAAGCGTCCAGGAGCTCCAAACAATGCTCAAAAGCAAGCAGTTGGTGTGCCAAGGTCCTCACCCCGGTACCTGGGGGTCACAGCAATGAATATTCCATATGGTCATATGACCATTTTACAACTTGAGAAAGGCCTGAGGAGGCCGAAACAACTGTTTGTTGTTGTCGTCATGCCTGCATCAATAAAGCCTTAAAGAGCTATACATACTTTGTGTGGTGTCGGTCCTTCGTGGGCTAGATAGTTTATAGAATCGGAAGAGAATCGGTCCTGTAACATGGCCACATTATCTAACGTTCAATGAATTTTTGGGCAAAATTGGTTGGAAGGATTGATTGAACATGCTGGAAAGTCTTGGTCGCAAGTGTTCAAAATGGTGTTTGCTATCCCGATAACCGACATACATGACTCCCTTCCCACCTTCCCCTGTCGGTGTCTCCCCAAGTGTAAAAGTGTCCCCCGCCCAATGCCTGTGTGCAATGTAAAGTCTAATTTCTCTGCTGATGTATGCATAATAATAATATGCTGTAAACATAATAATAATATTGTAGGACATTAGGCTATGGCTATGGTAGGATTAGATCGTGAGCTCCTCCAAGGACAGTCAGTGACATGACTATGTACTCTGTAAAGTGCTGCGGAAGATGTCAGTGCTATATAAATACACATTAATATTAACTATATGGAACATTTTAGCGATACATTAGGGCGGCTGTACTCATGCTAAATTTTTGGTCCCGACCAACCACCTTGACTGAGAACCCTCCACTGTTTAATGGCCTTCAGACATGACTGGATAGTGTCAGAGCTGGGACAAGGTCCTCCAGCACCCAAGGCTGAGACACCAAAGTGCGCCCCCTCCATCCCTCTTACCCCAGTCATCACACACTGATTGCTATTAGACTCCATAAGACACCTTAATCTCTAGTTATCTGGCTTGCAGTCACTGCCATGTATTCCCTTTTCGTATTTCTCTCTGCTTCAAACACAATAGGGAAATGATAGCTGAGTAAGTTGTGCGCCCCCTCCTACACTGCGCCGAGGCTGGAGCCTCTCTCACCTCTGCCTCGGCCCTGCCCCTTCCTACACTGCGCCCTACTGGAGCCTCTCTCGCCTCTGTCTGGCCCTGCGCCCCCCTCCTACTCTGCGCCTTGAGGCTGGAGCCTCTTTCGCCTCTGCCCCGGCCACGCCCTGTGCCCCCTCCTACACTGCGCCCTGAGGCTGGAGCCTCTCTCACCTCTGCCTCGGCCCCGGCCCGGCCCTGGATAGTGTAATGGTTAAAGGAATACTTAAGTCTAGAGAAAAAAATGACATTTACTCACCTGGGGCATCCCTCAGCCCCCCGAAGCTGGATGGTGCCCTCGCAGCCCCGCTCCGATCGTCCTGTCCCCGCCGGCGGCTACTTCCGGTTCGGCGACAGCCACCGACAGGCTGGGAACGCGGCTGATTTTCCGCGTTCCCAGCGGCTGGGAACGCGGAAAATCAGCCGCGTTCCCAGCCTGTCGGCGGCTGTCGCCGAACCGGAAGTAGCCGCCGGCGGGGACAGGACGATCGGAGCGGGGCTGCGAGGGCACCATCCAGCTTCGGGGGGCTGAGGGATGCCCCAGGTGTGTAAATGTCATTTTTTTTCTCTAGACTTAAGTATTCCTTTAAGGGCTCCGCTTCTGACACAGGAGACCAGGGTTCAAATCTCGGCTCCTCCTGTTCAGTAAGTCAACACCTATTCAGTAGGAGACCTCGGGCAAGACTCCCTAACACTGCTACTGCCTATAGAGCGTGTTCTAGTGGCTGCAGCTCCGGTGCTTTGAGTCCGCCAGGAGAAAGCGCGATATAAATGTTCTGTGTTTCTTTGTCTTATAGGCTGTGTGTTATCTGGGTATTTAGTGTTTTGCTGAAGTTCAGCATTAACGGATTGATTTGTGTGATCTCACACCTTGTGATTATATAGATAAATATTTGCTATTCAAACTACAAGGCAGGGGACTCAAACTGCAAATTCCAGGCATGCAAATTGCAATGAGTGTTTCGAGGTTATTATAATACACACACATACAGTATATACATTCCATCCGAGGGATGGACCAATCGTCTTTACATTGCCTCTACTTTCACTGCTCATCCCAGTAACTTTCCACTACCCGAGGCACATAAACTATAACTTTACAGTTGGGAAATTATTTGAAACCAAAATATTTAAAGAGAACCTGTAGTGAAAATAATGTATGAATAAAATTACTTATTTTATTTTACAATATTCATGGAGGTTTATTCACACACTATAAGCGTTTTTCTGAGCGCTTTGTGATTGATTAGCGCTTTCTGAGCGCTTTTTTAAAATTTCTCCCATTCACTTTTATTGAAATCGCGGTAACAATCGCTGCGATTTTTCATGCACGCGATGCTTCGAATGCGAAAAGCGCAGCAATTTTTACCGCAATTTTAATGAAAATAAGTGGGAGAAATTGTTAAAAAGCACTCAGAATTTGCAAACCAATCACAAAGCGCTCAGAAAAGTGCTTAGGGCCCTTTTCCACTAGGAGCGTTTGCGATGCTGAATCGCAAAATCGCAAATCGCTAGCGATTTTTAAATCACTAGGTTTTGCTAAATAACATAGGAAATGCGGTAGGTATTTTCCACTACCACGATTTGACTTTTACAAAAGCGCAATCGAGCCACGGAGCGATTTTTGCAGCGATTTTGCTATGCAGTGCATTGCACAGCAAAATCGCAATCGCGGAAAAAAATTAGGGACTTTCTGAATCGCAATCGCTAGCATTAAGCTCAAGCTCTAGCTATTGCTAGTGGAAAAGGGCCCATAGTGTGGATCCGGCCTTAAGATTATTTAGTCGGTGTTTGCCCATTGTGAAATCTTTCCTCTCCCTGATTTACATTCTTAAATTTATCACTGGTGGCGACATCTCTAGTCCTGTCAGGTGCAGCTCTGCGGAATGTTTGTTTTTGAGAATGCTGAAGCTAGTGAAAATACTGTATTTTACGAATTATAAGATACACTTTATCTTCCCCAAAAGTGGAGAGAAACAGTCCCTGCATCTTATAGTCCAAATGCAGGGAGTCCACGACTTTTGAACGCCTGTTGATACGAACCTCTGACCCACCGCGATGTCGGTGACTCCCTGCATTGTCCCCGAATTATGATAAATCGGATATCCACGGAATTACGAATTCGGATTGGGAATGATGATTTCTGATCGGAATGCTGAAATTTCAGTTCCACAGAATCCGGACGAGCATCCCTACTCTTTATATATAACAATCTGCTGTAAGAGCGATCACAGCTCGCATGTTGTTTACAGAGGCGACAGCGTCCCGCACCTCATTACAGCCTGTTGTGTGCTGATCTGCTGACAGCGCACATTGCTGCGTTCAGTGACAAACATATACTTCTAATGACCCATAACTAATAAGTAACGCCACAAGGTAATCATAGCACTGATATATGGCTGCAGGGGACTCCCGCACAGAGTCAGGGAGGAGCTAATTATAGAGATTAAATATTCTTTATAAATAGATTAGCCTTCAACTACTGAGATATTTACTGCTTGCCACACAGAAGGCCAACGGCAGAGCTTGTCCAATCGGGGATCTGCTGGAGGGCTTCACTAAACTTTTTCTGAAGTTAAACCACACCTGAGAGGGATGGGGAGGCTGACATACTGTATTTATTTCCTTTTAAAGAGAACCAGAGATGAAGCACCCTCATGTATTTTACCTTATAAAGCAGTGGGAACATGACAGCAAACACCTAATCTGCTCTTTGTTTCATTGTTCTCTGTTTAATCTGACTGTTATCATCTCTGATAAGAATCCCAGACTGAGCATTCAGTCTAGCTTTGCTATGGAAAGATTATAGCTGAGTCTGTCTTCTCTGGTGTCTTTTCAAGCCCAAGCCTGCCCCCTTGTGGCTCTGCTATAATGACTCAGCTATAATTATTCCCTGCAAAGCCAGACTGAATGCTCAGTCCGGGATTCTTATCACAGCTGATACCAGACACTTTTAGCAGTGAGGATGAAACAGAGAGCATGGTAAGTGTTTTCTCTAATGTTCTTACTGATATATATGGTAAAATACATGAGAGTGCTTCGTCTCTGGTTCCCTTTAAAGAATGCAGATTGCCTGGCTATCCTGCTGATCCTCTGCCTCTAATACTTTTAGCCATATAACCCAAACAAGCATGCAGCAGATCAGATGTTTCTGACTAAAGTCTGACTGTATTTGCCACATGCTTGTTTCAGGTGTGTGATTCAGACACTGCTGATGCAGGAAGATCAGCAGGACTGCCAGGCAACTGGTATTGTTTAAAAGCCTCCATATCCCTCTAACTTCAGGTGTCCATAAGTTGTAAAACGCTACCCTGTCAACGGAAGATTCCAGATTACAGTTAAGCCGTGTACACGTTAATTTTACCACCCCTATGTAGTATGAGGGCTTATCTGCCCAATCTGCTCATAGTATTCAATATCTGATGACCCTTATACTACATGGCAGTGGTAAAATTGGTCAGTGATTGGCCAATCGTAATTGAACGTGTCTACCAGCCTGGTGCACACTTTCAACTATGACTGGCCTATTACAGTTTTACTATCTTCATGTAGTATGAGGCTCAACAGATATTGCATACTATGAGCATGTGTAGGTACTAAATGGTCAATGATTGGCCAATCATATTTGAGAGTGTGTACCAGACTTTCGAGGGCTCCCAGTGGCAGTGGCAGCAAATTTGAACCAGGGACAGCACTGTAACATGGACACCATATAGGATGCAAAGCCTTCCCTCTCCATAGGCACAGACTAACCAGCAAGCTCATGGTGAACCAGAACTCATTGGAGTGTGTAAGGGACTACAATGGTCCTAAAAGCCCCCTTACTAAAATGTTAAGGAAAACAAAAGTTTGCTTTCTTAAAACAGAAAGAATTAGCGATAATTCAGGTTGGAGTGAGCTTGAGATGTCTCCCAGTGCATCACTGCTGAATATATGCAAATTAACCATTGTACCCTTAGAAGCTAAACACACCTCCAGAATCGCTAGAATGCAATGATGTGTCAGCTTGTTAATTTGTACAGAGCCATAATAATCCAACATGCATACAGAATGTTTTGGATTGTTTGATCCTCATAAGTGCATGGCATGGATTAATTTGGCTCTATGCAGTAGGGCTTGTAACACCGAGAGGTACAGACTAACCAGCAAGCTCATGGTGACCCAGAACTCACTGGAGTGTGTAAGGGACTACAATGGTCCTAAAAGCCCCCTTACTAAGATGTTAAGAAAAACAAAAGTTTGCTTTCTTGAAACAGAAAGAATTTGCGATAATTCAGGTTGGAGTGAGCTCTATAGGTAAGTATCTTACTTTTTAATTCAATACTGATTTGCTTCAAAGTTGGATGAAACTCCCTATTAACTGAAAAATAAAAATAAATCATCCAATAAGAAATCATTTATTTAGCTTACCTATACTTTTATTTTTACTGTTCACTGTCAGATTTAAAGGACAGGTGCGAGCTGGAAAAAAAAACAAGCTCTACTTACCTGGGACTTCCTCCAGCCCCTGGCAGCCTATCTGATATGTAATATGAAAAAATAATAATATTTCTGCTGGTTTCTGTCTGTACTGTTTATCTGGGATGTCAAAAGTGACATCACTTCCGCCCTTTTCTTTTTTTGTTAATTTACTGCTTATTTTACAGATAACTGTCCCTCCCCCAGTAAGCACCACCTATATAACAGGCTTATATCACTGTGTAAACTCTTCAAAGGCGAGGGGGGATTCAAATACCTTGTGGTCACAGTGTCCTTATCTTATCTGAAATGGGAAGTCTCTGTTATTTGCATTTTGAGATAAGCTTGTTACTGTCTGTAGCTTAAAAAATAAAAAAGACTTCCCAAAATCCCGTTGGCACTGCACAGTTCAACAAAGGCACACAGACAAAAAATAAAAATTAGAGGACATACTGTATAGGGACCTATTTTAGACACAACTTTTTCTAGGCACTTTTTTGTTTTGGATGTTACATCCTCCTTTAAGGCTGCTTCCACACAGGGACGTTACAAGCGCACGTTAGTGCAGCCTGTAACGCTCCCCCAACGCACAGCAATGTAACACAAGTGGGCTGTTCACACTGCCCACGTTGCGTTACATTGTAACGCAGCAAAGTGCTGCATGCTGTGCGTTCTACGCGGCTAAGCCGCGTTAGACTGTTTGCACATGCTCAGTCATGTTGGGGAGGAGTGGAGAGCGGCCGGGCACATGGCTAATTAATATTTACTGCACTCAGTGACGTGCAGTGTTTACTTCCTGGAGCGGCCGCTCTGTGTGGTGATTGGCCGGGCGGGACCACGTGATGCCGCATGCGTCCAAGAGTACGCATCACGGCATCACGGACGCCAGAGTGAGCTGCACACCGCGGCTCACTCCGACGTCCACACCAGAGAGCACCAGGCGTTGCGTTAGGGGCACGTTATTTGCCCTATAACGTCCCCTAAACGCAACGTCCTGGTGTGTAACTAGCCTTAAGGTCACTTACATTTATGTCAATTATCCTGGTTTCAGCATCACAAACACTTCCTGTAGCTATATATTGTATTTAGCCCCACCCTCTCTGTGATGTACGGCCCAGGCTGTTTATATATGCAGAATTTTACCCTCAGAGCATTCTGGGAGACCAGATATATTTAGTACTGGCTTCAAAGCCCTGAATATACAAACATTCTCCAGAGCTGCACCTGCCAGCAGTAAAGATGTCGCCACCAGTGATTAAAAAAAATTCAAGATGTAAATCGGGAACAGGAAAGAGTTTAAATTGGGCAAACACTGACTAAATAATCTATAAATGAATATTGTAAAAAAAATAAGCAATGTTATTCACGACGTTATTTTCACTCCACTTCCTCTTTAGTATGTAACTTTAGTTGAGATTCTCTGCAGACTTGTACCCATGTGGGCGGCATTTGAATGAAATGCTCCCTCGCCCTCTCATTCTTCCTGCATTTTTGGATATCTGAGTCATTTCAGGATTTCGGGAAGAGATCCAGTAAAGTAACGGCTGTGGGTTAGTCAGCGGTGCCAGGCAGGTATGCAGGGTTGGCCTGCCCTGTTTAGCTGAGTTAATGTGATTATTCATTACAGGCAGGGGTGCCACTGCCAACTGGCACTCCTGTTCCTGCACTTTGTTATTTCTCTGCCAGTTGTGCTTCCCTGACCTCACTGCAGGCTGGCGTGGGGCAACTTTTGGCATGTCAGGTGTCGAAACACCACAAATCCCAGCCTGCCCCTGAACCTGTGCAGAAACGTGTCTGTGGCGCTCACAGGAAGCAATTAGGACCTGTTCAAAAAAAGTCCCCCATTTAAAGAAGTACTCTAGACTACTAGAAAGTCTCAGGGCCAGATTTATCAAAGCATTAGCGACAGTTTTTTCTTCTTAAACAGTTCTAACCAGCAGGGGAAACAGTTCTGCATGATAATAAGAAACTTCTTAAATCCTATGTAATAGTGGCAGTTTACCGTGGATTTCTAGAGCTGCACTACAGTTAAGAAAAGTGCAAATCCATCCCTAAACTGCTGCAGATTAAGAAGTGCGTAATAGCATTTCTATAGATAGTGCAGCAGTGCAGGCTAGATGTGATCTGTGAAGTGCTCCTCCCCCCTGCTGCCAGGTGTCCTGTGAAGCTGTTCTGTGCTTAACCCTTCCAGTGCTGCAATACAGCAGATGTATTGGTTACCGCAGCAACAGCAATTCCCCTCACACACTGCACTGTCTGAGAAACCTCCTATTCCAACAGTTTTAGAAGGAATCTGCACTGTTTAGTGATTTCTTAGCATGCCTGAGACATTTCTGCACACATTTCTATAAACCTACCTATATTTTGTCTCACACACTCTTGATGAATGTCCCCCTCACTCTTTTCTGGCTACCTTCTTAAAGGGAACCTAAACTGAGAAGGATATGGATTTTTCCTTTTAAATTAATACCAGTTTCCTGACTCTCCTGCTGATCCTGTGTCTCTAATACGTTCAGCCACAACCCCTGAACAAGCATGCAGATCAGGTGCTCTGACTGAGTCAGACTGGATTAGCTGCATGCTTGTTTCAGGTGTGTGATTCAGTCACTATTGCAGCAAAGAGATCAGCAGGACTGCCAGGAAACTTGTATTGTTTAAAAGGAAACATCCATATCCTTCTCAGTTTAGGTTCCCTTTAAAGGATACCTTAGCGGTAAATAGATTTTAAAAAGGACGTCTAATGTGTGTATGGGGAGTTGTGCGAATGCTTACCGCACCTCCCATCTCCCGGCATCTCCCTCCGTTCTCCCGTACTGATGCCGGTAATCTTCTTCCTGGTTGGCAAGGTCCCCGGCGATGCTATATGACGTCAGCGCATTCGCGTGGCTGCACAGTGACCAAGCGGACAAATTGCGTATGTGTGAACCAGGCCTAAGTGCCTCTTTAAAAAACCCTTTCCCTTTTTACTGCTGTTTTGTCCACTCTCCTCTTCATGTTTATATTTATATACTGTAAATCTGGGCACAGCTGTGACTATAAACAGGTTGTCTGAGTGCGGTTTAGAAAGACGACGACATCCCGCGTCTCATTATCTCCAGCAGTGGGGACGATCGGTGGCAGAGAGCGCATCAGAAATCAGTGATGAACTATAATTGCATTATTTGTCAGGTGGTGTTTAGGGCTGTTTGGGATATGTATATCATTAGAACCACAATCGCAAAAAAATATAAAATGTAAAATACATGTAAACAGAAACAAACAAGTAGTGCGTTTCTTCCAGAGTAAAATGAGCCATAAATTACTTTTCTCCTATGTTGCTGTCACTTACAGTAGGTAGTAGAGATCTGACAGAACCGCCAGGTTTTGGGCTAGTCCATCTCTTCATGGGGGATTCTCAGCATGGCCTTTATTCTTTATACAGACACTCCCTGAAAAGGTTTAAATACAGTTGCTGACCAGCCTTCCTGCTCGCTGCACACTTTTATGGCAGTTGGACGGGGCAACCGCCATTCACTTGGGCCCAGTGCACACCAAAAAGCGCAAGTGTAATCGCTAACGCTCAGCGCTTTTTGAAATGATTTTACTAGGTGATTCTAGGCATGTGCCTAACGATTTTCTAACCATGCCTAGCGATTTTTGGAGCGTTTTGGTGTAGCATTTTTATTTTTTGTTACAGTTGAGCGTAACAATAGGGGATGCAGCCCATGCTCTCGTGGGGGGGGGGGGGCCGCTCTGGGCTGTTTTTGGGGGGCTGGAGGGGTCGCAGCATGAGGGGAGAGCTTGATGGCACGTCGGCAGGGAGGTGGGACGGTCCCCCCTTCCTCACCTCGGGCTCTCTCCTCTGTGCTCCCCTCCAGCAATGAATAAAGTGTATGCAGGCAGCAGGGCAGCAGCAGATACATACTTTCCGTGCGCGGCACGGATGTTCCTCTCTCTAGCTTCTGACGCAACTTCCTGTTTAAACAGGAAGTCGCCTGCACAGTGCACACACTTTATTCAATGCTGCAGGGGAGAGCCCGCCCGAGGTGAGGGGGGGGCGTCCCACCTCCCCGCCGACGTGCCACCAAGCTCTCCTCTCATGCTGTGACCCCTCCAGCCCCCCAAAAACGGTCCTGAGCGGGCCCCAGGGGGGAGGGGGGGCCACTCAGAATTTCTGAAGGGGGGCTCGGTGATTCCTAGTTATGCCCCTGGCTGTAACTGAACAGTTTCTGTAACAAAAACGCTTGGAAAATCCCTTTGATCTAGTGCTTTTCAGAGCGATTTTCCACTTTCCTATACTTAACATTGAGGCTAAATCGCCTCTGAAATGCTGCAGGACCCGCGTTTGTGTTTGGGAGCAAATCCCATCGCTCTGGTGTGATCCATCCCATTCAAATACATTAGCCAAGCGCTTTTACAAGCACTGGCGTTTTTAAAAGCGCTCTTGGTGTTCACCAGCCCTAAGTGCTTTTGGAAAATAAAGAAAACCCTAAGAACCCTCCCCCATGAGGAGATGGGCTAGTCCAAAATCTATCGGTTCTGTCAGATTTCTGCTACCTACTGTAAGTGACAGCAACATAGGAGAAATGTAGTTTATGGCTCATTTTACTTTGGGAGAAACGTACTTCTTATTTGTATATGTTTACATGTATTTAAAATTTTACGATTTTCAGGATAGTGGCCCTTTAATAGCAGAAAAAAAAGTAAACAGTGTGATTTGTGTGAACATGGAGGGGAGGATGATTACATAGCCAGGGAAAGGTGCGAGCCTGCTGATGTAGCAATCGTTTCAGGACACGGTTATGCAAGGCTGTTTCTTGTGCAAGAGCTGCTGTTACATAATAATTCTAGCAGGCTGCTGGGATAACAGCGCTCCTGATGGGTCTCCGAGGGCCTGTGATAATGAAAACTCGGAAACAGCACATGATATTACCTCTGCTGCTTCCCATGATCCCTGCCAGGAGCCACTCAGCTCTCTCCGACTTCATCCTCCAGCATGCAGCTGAACTTTAATTAGACGCAGCACTGCTTTAACGAAAGGAAGGTAGCAAAACGCCATTTAAAAGTGGAGAGAGTGTATCTGATAGCCCAAGTTCAGGAAAACACAGAGAAATGCACCCTGTAAGTATTTAGAGCGTTTAGCCTGTCTAATTCCCCCTCATCCGTGACTACTCACAAGTGTAATTTGATCTCTCAGCTGGCTGCCACGGCAGAGCAGCCAATTTGTAAACACAGGATGTTAACCCTATGTCTGCTTCCGTGAAAGCAGGAAGTAGACACACTGCAGATTTATTGCAGGATTTGTATTAGCTGTAACATAGAAATGTTTTTTCTAGTTTTGCTGTTGCGTATCTTTCAGAGCAGAAATGAAGTTCTGAGGTCAGGTCCGCTTTAATAGAACAAAAAAAGGTTGAAACACCTGAAGCAACCTCCAGCTGTCTGCTCACGCCCTTTCCATCCAGTCAGTCTGAAGATACTCCTCCCTACTGGAGGGTGATAGTCAGGACCAGATCTCTAAAAGGCCAAAAAAGACTAGGGCTGAAGTTGCCCAAGGTGGGGTCCAAGCCAGGGGTCTAGTCCTGGGAAAAGAGGTGAATGGACTCACCCCAATACCACACACAACCGTCCCCCCACCCCCGTGCGGCGCACCAAAAAATGGGCGTGGTCACGCAATAGAATGTGGTCGTGGGTGGGGCCAAATATACATGATTTTAGTATTGCTGTAAAAGGTCTGCCGGGGAAGTTTGAGCTCTGCCATATTGTCCCCCCCCCCCCCTTCCCCCAAAATACATGTAATCTTCCAGCATTTCACCAAAAATACACATAATCTGGCAGAGGTTCTTCCAAATAACAGGTAGTATGGCAGTGGTTCCCCAAAATAGATGTAATCTGGCAGCAACGATTTCCCCAACATACACATAATCTGGCAGCAGTTCCCCAAAACAGGCATCCTCACTATAGATATCCAGGTCTATAGGAGTCCCCAGTATAAGTAGCCAGGTCTATTGGTTTCCCCAGTTTAGATAGCCAGCTCTATAGGTGTCCCCAGAATTGGTAGCCAGCTCTATAGGTGTCCCCAGAATAGGTAGCCAGCTCTATAGGTGTCCCCAGAATAGGTAGCCAGGTCTTTAAGTGTCCCCAGAATAGGTAGCCAGGTCTATCGGTGTCCCCAGAATAGGTAGCCAGGTCTATAGGTGTCCCCAGAATAGGTAGCCAGGTCTATAGGTGTCCCCAGAATAGGTAGCCAGGTCTATCGGTGTCCCCAGAATAGGTAGCCAGGTCTATAGGTGTCCCCAGAATAGGTAGCCAGGTCTATAGGTGTCCCCAGAATAGGTAGCCAGGTCTATAGGTGTCCACAGAATAGATAGCCAGGTCTATAGGTATCCCCAGAATAGGTAGCCGGGTCTATAGGTGTCTCCAGAATAGGTAGCCCAGTCTTTAGGTATCCCCAGTTCAGTTAGCCAGGTCTATAGGTGTCCCCAGAATAGGTAGCCAGGTCTATAGGTGTCCACAGAATAGGTAGCCAGGTCTATAGGTATCCCCAGAATAGGTAGCCAGGTCTATAGGTGTCTCCAGAATAGGTAGCCCAGTCTTTAGGTATCCCCAGTTCAGTTAGCCAGGTCTATAGGTGTCCCCAGAATAGGTAACCAGGTCTATAGGTGTCCCCAGAATAAGTAGCCAGGTCTTTAGGTGTTCCCAGAATAGGTAGCCCAGTCTTTAGGTATCCCCAGTTCAGTTAGCCAGGTCTATAGGTGTCCCCAGAATAGGTAGCCAGGTCTATAGGTGTCCCCAGAATAGGTAGCCAGGTCTATAGGTGTCCCCAGAATAGGTAGCCAGGTCTATAGGTGTCCACAGAATAGGTAGCCAGGTCTATAGGTATCCCCAGAATAGGTAGCCAGGTCTATAGGTGTCTCCAGAATAGGTAGCCCAGTCTTTAGGTATCCCCAGTCCAGTTAGCCAGGTCTATAGGTGTCCCCAGAATACGTAGCCAGGTCTTTAGGTGTCCCCAGAATAGGTAGCCCAGTCTTTAGGTATCCCCAGTTCAGTTAGCCAGGTCTATAGGTGTCCCCAGAATAGGTAGCCAGGTCTTTAGGTGTCCCCAGAATAGGTAGCCAGGTCTATAGGTGTCCCCAGAATAGGTAGCCAGGTCTATAGGTGTCCCCAGAATAGGTAGCCAGGTCTATAGGTGTCCCCAGAATAGGTAGCCAGATCTGCTAAGTCTAACTGCAAAAATAGTGAGTGCGGAGGCTGGCTGGTATCTGGCTATTTTGGCATTTAGACTTTGCAACCGAGCGCTGTAATAACATCACAGGAGATTTGGGCTAAGCCGGCGCCACCATAGGCTGTAATAGGAATTACGGTTATAGCAGCGCACAGTGAGTAACTTTGGCGCCGTCAGAAGACAGAGCTGATAATGCTTTTAAAACACTGTAATTCAGCCGCCAGCAATAGCTGGAAGCCGATTTACATAATTCCCCACCATCCACATGGACCTGGAGGGGGAATAGTAATTAACGCCTCCGGGACTTGTGCAGCAGCAGGATAAGCCATATATCGCCTGTATCCTGCGCCCAAGTCTCCCAATGGCGATTTCATATGTATGCCTTTGCAACTGCCATTCAGGAAATGCTTTAGAGAACAAAGAAAACCTTGAGAGTCCCCGGTGAGGAGATGGACTATTCCAAAACCCGTCAGTTCTGTCAGATTTCAACTGCTTACTTTTTGGTCGCTATAGTGGTCCTTTAAATAGAAATATGAAAGATGTGCAATGCAAACTATGGTGTGCATTGCAGAGAAAACGACATCCCTACCTTTTTGCTTGGAAAAAAAAAAAGTGGGTAGACGGTAGCGTCGCTGTAACACAAAGCCTCATTTGATGTCTGCTGAGCCCAGTCTAATAAATCCCGCTGCGCGTTGCCACGTATAGAGCAGAACCGCTTTCAAAGCTTTCGTAATGGGCCCATAAAATCCATACATAAACAGAGTCCTGTTTGAGCCTCCGACAATTAAACCAATAAAACATCAGATTAATCAAATCGGAGCGCTCCTGTATTACAGAATAAAACTTATAGCGGCTGTAAAAGTTTCACAGAGTCGTCAGAAGTGGCAGACGGGAATCAGGTCATTATGTGTGGCGGGCCGGAGCGAGACGCGCTATTGTTCCGCGCCGGGGCCATTGTTTGATATAAAAAGGATCGAATGCAAAGAGCGTCGTGTCATAAATGTGAGAGCACGGCCGGCCGCCGCACAGTGACAGGAAAACCGTCTCCCGGGCGGGCGATAGCAAACCTCCAGGTCACTGCGCTATGCACAGGCATTTTTTACCTTGTATTAGTCTCTTATAACGTGTTTGCTAAAGGGCGGTTATTATAATAGCGGTCTGGCCTTTCTGCTGTCTCAGTGGTCATTCCTGTAACCGCCGCAGCATATGATCCTCAATGTACGTTGTTTGAGAAATGCCACACTTCCCAGAGCTTGACAGCTCCTCCTCTGTCCGCTGCACAGACATGCTGATAGTGGTGGAGCAGAATGGTCTGTACACACAGATAGTCAGCAGGGGAGTAACAATAGAACCTGCAAGGGATTCAGCAGCAGGGGGGCCCAGAAACCACAGGAGGCCCTGTCCTGAGAGACTGACAACTAAGGACAAGGAGAGAAAACACTTTGTGCTCTTTGCACAATTGTTCTAATGACTGCATATGCTTAGCCACTGATAAGGAATCATACAAGGTTTTGCAGACAGAGATTTGTAGACAGTCCCTATTCAGTGTGCAGCAGGCTCTTCTGTACAGCCCCCAGCCTTTCTACCCCTCCCCAAGTGCTGTCCATCAGAGGGGGACAGAGTGAGCCTAATAACCTGAGGCTGGGGGAGTGTCAGTTTTCTGTACGTGTTTTCTGCACACCTTGTGTATCTGTATGTGTGAAAACATGCACTTTTATCACAGAAGCTAAAGTAATTGATAGAGAAAATGCTCCCAGTGCTTCACTGCTGTTTTTATCTGCATGGGGAAAACACGTTCAAGTGTTCACTAGCCAACTGAATAACATTGGTTCTCGGTGGTGGGGGAGCGTTTGGTGAAGGGTGGCCCCAGCCATAGTTTCACAGAGGGGCCCAGTGATTTCTAGTTACGCCCCTGACAGGCAGATATGATATGGTGATTTCCTGTATTCACTCTGTGTTCATCTCTGTCCTATGTCAGCTGCATTTCCTGATGGTTGGGTATGGTTTATCTCTGCACATTTTTCTTCAGTAAAGAGTCGTAACTTGTTACAGGTGAAAATCGAAAAATTAGAATATCATGCAAAGGTCCATTTATTTCAAAAGTTCGACTTGCTGGGCACAGAGGAGGGATTGCTGCATATGAATAAGAGACTGGAATATGGAAGATGAGAATGAGGAGCAACGCAAGGTCATAGGGAGCTGCTGCTCAAGGGATCTGTATACAACTGAAGGGGGGCTGCTGTACATGAAGGTTAGACATGAAAGAGGGGGCTGCACAAGGAATAGGGCAGTGGTGCTGCACATGGATGGGGAGCAGCAAGAAGGTTGGCCTAGGGGCAGAAAAGGTATAAATGCCACCACGGCGGATCCCCTCCTTGAATCCCCCCACTGGCTTCCTATCCAGTCCAGAATCAGATTCAAGATAATGGCCTCAATTCACTAAGCTTATCTCCTGTCTTTAATAACTCTTCTAGAGTTGTTACCATGGTGATGAGGCATGTCGTATTCAGGAAACATGTTACCTCAGGCAAACCTAAAGTTAACTCTTCTGTCTTTAAGTTAACTCTCCAATCCTTAAAATAACTCCAGAGTTAAAGACAGGCTGTTAACTGCGTGTGAAAATAACTACAGAGGAGGTAAATTAACTACAGAGGGGGTAAATTAACTATAGAAGAGGTAACTTAAGGAATGAAGAGATAAGATAACTCTCTCACTGTGTAGAGGTAAGTTTTCTCTTGCCTTATTATCTCCAGCATGATCTTAGTGAATTGAGGCCATTGTGTCTGACCTACAAATCTGTCCACAAAACCTGTCCAACCTACATTTCCGATCTTACTCAGAGGTACACACCTAGCTGCTCACTCCGCTCTTCCAATGAACTTCACCTAACCGCCCCCCGCATCACCCAGTCCCATGCATGCCTCCAGGACTTCTCAAGAGCCGCTCCAACACTATGGAACTCCCTACCTCCACCCATTAGGGCAGCCCCCTCCTTCAACATCTTCTAGAAAGCCCTCAAAACTCACCTTTTCACTCTGGCCTATTCTACCCCTCACAAGTGCTCTAAACCCACAGCTGAACTCTGGTCCCCTACCGTTCGTGTCCTTACCTCTCCCTCTAGATTATAAGCCTTTGGGCAGGGTCCTCCTCCTTTTGTGTCCTACCTGATCTTGCACCTCCATTACTGTGAACCCATGCTATGCATTTGAGTGAACCTAACTTGCCTAATCTCCATGCTCCATCCAGTGACTGACTAAGCATTACCTTGTACTCATACTGTGCGATCTGGTTTTCTTGTATCCCTGTATTGTCATATTGCTGTATGTCTGTAAGAAAACGCGGAAGAGCCGCCGCCATGAGCCAGCGGTCGGCGGCTCTTTCCGCGTGCAGTGGCCGCACACACGGGGAGGCAGCCGCCTCCTCCCAGCATGAGGCGGCTGTCCCCGTGGAGAGGCATGCGGAGCGCGGAGAAACCGCCGCGTTGGACGCGGCGGTTGGCGCGCATGTCTCCGCTGCGGAGACACCGCAGAACGGGGCTGCTGTGGCTGGGACTCATAGTCCCTCAAGGTTCAGAGTGACGCGCGCGCACTCAGACAAAATTTATGGCATCCAGGAAGGAGTCAGCTGACCAGGCAGGTCAGCTGACTCTAGCTCCACTCCCCATTGGTCCAGCACTCAGGGAGGTGCTGGGGGACACCTGTGTATATATACTGCTGGCTGTTCACTCGTTTCTTGTCTGGCGTTGCGATCACATATGTGGGAGCACCCAGATCCGTAGTCAGATCCGCAAGTGTGCCGGGACCAGCTGGAGCTGTAATCCTACACTTAGCTAGATTATTGATAGCTAAAGTACTAGTTTGATTGTGATTATCTGTTATGACTTTTGCCTGCCTCGACTATCCTCCTGAACTCTGATCTTGTACCTCGATATTTCTGATACTCTGTTGCCGAACCCCGGCTCGTTCCTTGACTCTGCTTCTGCCTCCTGATTTTGTACCCCGATATATCTGATACCCCGTTGCTGAACCCTGCCTGTACTTTGACTCCGCCTTTGCCTCCTGATCTTGTACTTTATCTGTCCGTGTGTGTACGACCTGGCTTGTCCGACCTCGAGAACCGACCTTACCGTTAGAGGCGGTTCCTCGCTCTGTTAGCGACCCTTCCTCCTGAGGGTCACTTTCAGACTATCCTTCCTACTGTCAGTCTGACTCCTCCCGTCTTGGAGAGCTCAGGTCTGCGGAAGGAATCTGTGCAGTACTCCTTGCTGCACTGAGGCCTAGTCCTCAAAGTGTTACTGTTACACCAAACACTACACTCTACTCAGGTGAACAGAGGTTAGCTAGTATATAGGATTATCAGTGATACTGCAGATCACGTATAATCTGGTATACATCTGTATTCCCAGTGATTCTGCAGATCACTGGTAATCAGATCCTCTCTGTGCTTCACCGATCGTTACAATGTCACCCCTAAATATTGTCTGTAACCTAAATTAATGTCCAGTGCTGCTTAATATGTTGGCGCTTTATAAATACAATAAATAAATTGGTAAGGAAGTTTATGAGTGTCCCAAACTCACGTGAGATTTGCAGCCTAAAGTATGGAGAAGGGTGAGTGGGGGTGTTTGTCTTAATGGAGGGACTTATATGCATTTCTCAAGTGGATAATGGGCGTTGGACAAGAGAAAAAGGATGAAAATGGGCCAGTTGTGCAAACAGGGACCCGTGAAAGAATGCGCTCCTTTGTATTACAGGGCGTTGGATTAACAGAGCGTCCATCAAGTACGAATATTGCCTTCAGCGCTACAGCTAACAAGAGCATTCCTGGCCGCTCTCACAGGTGAGTATGTGCATGAAGGCTTGTCTGTCTAATGGCTCGCCTGTAGGAATGGTCCATCTACCTCTGCTTCCTCCTCATCGCTGCGTGGCACGTACCTTATCCCGACCTCTGACATCCCCGGAACCTTCTAGTCCATCAGACAACATCAAAGTCGAAAATATGGAATGTCACTCCAAAGGCAACTAAAGGAATTCCATGACAGTGGGGGATGGGCTCTTAGCTTCCGCATTGCAGCTGAAATGAACTCCTAGGCAGGTCAGCTTAGCCCAACTGGTTTGGACATCAGATCTCAGCTTTAGGAATTTGATTGCTGCGCAGTCTTGAAATTAGCGACTCTAGCGAGGCAGCAGGGGATTAGGTGACACCTTCAAAGTCAAAAAGAAAGTGAAGGATAAGTTGTGGATAGGATTAAATGTCAGAGGAAGAAGTAAGATCCTTAAGGAAGAGGCGGAGCCAAAAACCAGAAGTGACATCAAAAATTGTAGGCATCAACCACCAATCTACCATATTTCTTTTACAAATAGCACAGGCTTTTGAGTTTATTTAGGGCAAAACAGATTATTGGCCGAGGATGGACATATAGAGGCCCCTGATGGAGATATAGAGGTCTGGGATGTAGATATAGAGGCCTGGGATGGAGATATAGAGGCCTGTGATGTGGATATAGAGGTCTGGGATGTAGATATAGAGGCCTGGGATGTACATATAGAGGCCTGGGATGGAAATATAGAGGCCTGGGATGGAGATATAGAGGCCTGGGATGGAGATATAGAGGCCTGGGATGGAGATATAGAGGCCTGGGATGGAGCTATAGAGGCCTGGCATAGAGATATAGAGGCCTGGAATGGAGATGTGGAGGCCTGGAATGGTGATAAAGAAGCCTGGGATGGAGATATGGAGGCCTGAGATGGAGATATAGAGGCCTGGGTTGATGATATAGAGGCCTGGGTTGATGATATAGAGGCCTGGGATGGACATGTGGAGGCCTGGAATGGCGCTAAAGAAGCCTGGCATGGACATATAGAAGCCTGGTATAGAAATATAGAGGCCTGGGTTGGCGATACAGAGGCCTGGGGAGGAGATATAGAGGCCTAGGATGGACATATAGAGGCATGGGATGGAGATGTGGAGGCTTGGGATAGCTATATAGAGGACTAGGATGGAGATATGGAGGCCTGTGTTGGACATATGGATGCTTGGAATGGCGATATTGAGGCCTAGAATGGAGATGTGGAGGCCTGGGATGGAGATATAGGCGCTTGGGATGGAGAAATAGGCGCTTGGGATGGAGATATAGAGGCCTAGGATTGAGAGGTACAGGCCTGGAAAAGAGGTATAGAGGCATGGGAAGGAGATATGGAGGCCTGGGATGGAGATATAGGCACTTGGGATGGAGATATGGAGGCCTGGGATGGAGATATAGGCACTTAGGATGGAGATATGGAGGCCTGGGATGGAGAATTGGAGATATGAAGACCTGTGATGGAGATATGGAGAGACTGACGAGAGATGTGATTTTATTCATCTAATTTTGAAAGTGCAATTTCCAGTCATCATTTAAGGTCAGCTCACACCAACAGATGAGTGCATGGACCTTACTTGCACATGCCCAGTCCAGATGCACTTGCCCATGGCCAGGAACGTGGCCAGAAGATAAGGAGGGAACCTGCAAGGGAACGGTGGGCTCTACGAGGGTCCAGGATGACTCTGGACCATCCAGAGGCTTCCAACTGCTGATGTAAGAATCCAAGACACTAAACTGATGTAGCCCGATAGAGATTGGATTGGAAGACCTGCGAGGAGGGCGGGTTGGATGAGGGGAGGGCCAACGGAGCATTGCAGATGTGGCGTCAGGCACCGGGGCGAATGATGAGCACAAACCTATCAGCTGTCTCTCGGAATAGTTGATCCGCTTCGCTGTACACACCAGATTATCGGCAGAGGCGGTTGTTATTGGCCTCCTCAGCCGACTTAAATCTAGCGTGTGTACGGGCATGCGCCTTTTCTCTCCTCCGCACCTTAGGTTTGCTGTAAAGTAACAGTTGGAGTGTGGTTATCTGGGGTAAAGTGTGTTTTATTAGGGAGGGGGAGGCCCATCCCCGCGGCTGTCTGTAGGATTATTTGCAGAGCCGAGTTCAGCTATTTGAAGTGACGGAGGAGGCTGCAGCCCGGCCTGAAGACACGCAGCCGAGGTTATTTCGAAACGCAGGCTTGAGAACGAGAAGAAGGAAATATTCTGACCGAGCAGCTTAAACTCCTTCAGCAGATGCCTTCCTCAGATCAATGAGAGGAAGGAGCAGAAACGCGGACGGCCTGTGAAATGCGTGGGAAACAAAAGCCACACAGTATCCAATATTCTCTGCTTGGTGAAAATTCGTTACATTGTAACATTACAAGGTCACTGTCACCTAACCAGACACATCTCCACTGTCACTGATAATGGATCCCTTCTGCTTTCCTTCAGCCATAGCTGAGGCTCAGGAGGAGGAGAAAGGGGGATTTCTAGAAAGGATTTTGTTCTTGTAACCGTGGAATACAGCGAGGCTAATGAAATCAAAGCACATTTCTTCTAGGTTTTTTCCCCCTTTAAGCAGACCTGAACTCAGAACTTCCTCTCTGTTCTAAAAGATAAGCAACAGCATAACAACCTTTAAAGAAAAACATTTCTTTGTTACAGCTGATACAAATCCTGCAACAAATCTGCAGTGTGTCTACTTCCTGCTTTTATGGAAGAAGACATAGGGTACATACACTCGGCATACAAGTGTCTTTAGCTGCGAGATAGGAACTGAAGACAGAAGATTGCAGCGTGCAGTTTTGAGAGACAATTCGCACCTGTAACAATTGTACACACACAACAACATACTGATCTCACAACAGAAGCAAAAGAAATACAGAGAGCCCAATATAGTGTAGTATGCAAAACAAGGGGTTGGAAATGAAAAGTATATAATGTATATACTCATAAACGTGGGTTACCTCCTAGGTAACCACTGTATAGGCAGGTGAGGAGATTAGACCTGTCCTCACTCAGGATTAAAAATCGCTCTCTGTAGATAAGGAAAAATGGGGATCAACTCCTCCACCAGGAGTGCATATTGATAATGTAAGAGTGAACAGAGGCGCCAGCAGGATAAAAGGTTCTAAAAGGCTTAAAATCCCTCAGGAGGTGGTGGTGGACTCGCCTCCCCGAAGCAGACAAGATACTGTCAGTTTTATGACAACAGGTTTATTAATATACTCCAAAACGAACAGTGCAATGCGTTTCACGGGTGTGTTCCCGCTTCCGCAGGCAATAAACAGATAGGAGTACACAGTATAGTCTCAAGGTCACGAATAGCGCCTCTGACTCACAACAGAAGCAGTCTGCCACAGACTTGTAAAGTGATCATCATTGTCTGCTTCCAAGCTGTCCGTCTTTAAGACATTAATTCACACAACACAACACAACTCTAAATTGCAAGACGGTTTGCACTACAAAAGTTGTGAGGGATTGAACGGTCTGATCGCTCATGCTAGGGCTTGTCTGCAGGCAGTCTTTGGGCTCGATTCACAAAGCGGTGCTAACAGTTAGCACCCTGGTGAAAAGCCCTTTATCATGCCTAAACTCAGTTTAGGCATGATGGGCTCGATTTACCAAGCGGTGCAAAGTGTTAGCACCGTGGTGAAAAGGCCCTCTTCACGCCTAAAGTCACTTTAGGCATGATAAGAAGGGCTTCGCGCGAAGTTGCCGCGCGTAAAGTTTTGCGCGCGCTCCCGCGTGCGTGCGCGCGAAGCGCCCCTCACTTCGCGCGATGCGCCCATTAAACCCTATGGGACTTTGCGCGCGCGCCTGTGCGGGTGCGCGCGCAAAACTTTGCGCGCGATAACTTCGCGCGAAGTGCAGCCAAAAACGGTGCTAACTCAGTGGTGAAGAGGTCATCACGCCTAAAGTCCTTTAGGCGTGATAACTGGGTTAGCACCGCTTGGTGAATCGAGCCCGATAAGTTTAGGGGCTCGATTCACAAAGCGGTGCTAACCCAGTTAGCATGCCTAAAAGACTTTAGGCATGATAACCATTGCACCATGCTGGTGAAAAGCCAGTTTAGGCGTGATAAGTTTAGGTGTGATAAGTTTAGGTGTGATAAGTTTAGGCATGCTAAGTTTAGATAAGTTTAGATCGCTTGCAAAGTCCCGCACGCAAAGCAGCGCCATTAAACTTTATACGAAGTGCACCAGTCTTTGCTAGAGTAAAACTTTTGATCAGCTGTGCACTGCGGTGCTAACGCAGTTGGCGCTTAAACTTAGCATGCCTAAACTTATCACACCTAAACTTATCATGCCTAAACTTATCACACCTAAACTTATCACACCATGGGCTCGATTCACAAAGCGGTGCTAACCCAGTTAGCATGCCTAAAAGACTTTAGGCATGATAACCATTGCACCATGCTGGTGAAAAGCCAGTTTAGGCGTGATAAGTTTTGGTGTGATAAGTTTAGGTGTGATAAGTTTAGGCATGCTAAGTTTAGATAAGTTTAGATCGCTTGCAAAGTCCCGCACGCAAAGCAGCGCCATTAAACTTTATACAAAGTGCACCAGACTTTGCTAGCGTAAAACTTTTGATCAGCTGTGCACTGCGGTGCTAACGCAGTTGGCGCTTAAACTTAGCGGGCTTGATTCACAAAGCAGTGCTAACAGTTAGCACCCTGGTGAAAAGCCCTTTATCACGCCTAAACTCAGTTTAGGCATGATAAGTTTAGGTGTGATAAGTTTAGGTGTGATAAGTTTAGGCATGATAAGTTTATGTGTGATAAGTTTAGGCATGATAAGTTTAAGCACCAACTGCGTTAGCACCGCAGTGCACAGCTGATCAAAAGTTTTGCGCTAGCAAAGTCTGGTGCACTTTGCATAGAGTTTAATGACACTGCTTTGCGTGCGGGACTTTGCACGCTATCTACACTTATCTAAACTTAGCAGGCCTAAACTTATCACACCTAAACTTATCACACCTAAACTTATCACGCCTAAACTGGCTTTTCACCAGCGTGGTACAATGGTTATCATGCCTAAAGTCTCTAACTGGGTTAGCACCGCTTTGTGAATCGAGCCCAGCATGCCTAAACTTATCACACCTAAACTTATCATGCCTAAACTTATCACACCTAAACTTATCACTCCTAAACTTATCATGCCTAAACTGAGTTTAGGCATGATAAAGGGCTTTTCACCAGCGTGCTAACTGTTAGCACCGCTTTGTGAATCAGGCCCCATATGTATCAATCCAAAAAATCTTTATTACAATCTTTGCAAACACATATCAATGATACACAAAATTAAAAACATCTAAAAACAGCATAATATTGTATTGCCAGCCATATTCAACATAGTGGGCCTGCTAGATATAATAATCTATTATGTTCAATCTCAATGGATGTACCACCTGTAACCACTGGGGGCTCAGAGAATGAGCCCCCTCGTGGACGAACCCGGGTTCAGTATGAATTATAAAGCGCAAAAAACCTGTGTATAACAGTGCATATCAGCCCTACTTGGAACCATGAAAGTGCATATAGTGCTATATTTACACAAACAACCATTAAGCATATGCAATAACCTGAACTGTGCAACCTATCAGACTAAAAGTGCAATTTTTATACTGTCAGAGTCCCTAATGACCAAGTGGAAGTAGCCTATAGGGTCTGCAAGGAAGTGAATAAGTAGAAGATATACTTAGCCGGGTATGAAAAGAGGCAGGCGCAGACTGGCTTGGAAGGACGGAAGTATCCCCTCAGGACATAGCCCACATGCTCCGCGGTCGTCACTCCTCTTTGAAAGGTGAGGTGGATAGCCGTCCTTGTGTTTACAAATGAGCTGCTCTGCTGAGGCAGGCAGCTGACACAGCTGAGAGATCAAATTACAGTTGTGATTAGTCACAGATGAAGGGGAAATCAGACAGGCAAAACAATTTAAATACACACAGGGTGCATTTATCTGTTTTCCTTCTGTCCTGTGCAAGAGTTCAGGTCTGCTTTAAAGGGATATATACACACAAAGAGCTGTTTTCTACCCGATTCCAAAATTGGATCAGAAGTGATTTTCCCGCAGTAGGGAAATCGCAGGGTCACCGTGATTATGCGATTTTTAACCCTGTTCGTGTTTGCATTTAGGTTTAAGTCTAAGGCAGTGTGCAAAAATCGCAATACAAGTGCAGCACTGTGGAATTTTCCAGGGTTTTCAAATGTGTCATAAATCCTGCTCCTTAGTTGCATGCAATTGCAAGCGCGCCACAAAAGATTATTGCATGAAAAATCATACCGCAACAAAAATGGCGTTTATAATACCTTGCAAATCATGATTAGTTTGCAGCATGTTTACGATCGTGGGTCTAATTTGCAGTGGAAAAGTGCCCTTATCTAGGCTAATCGATGTTTGTCTAAGCTCCGCCCCAGGCCTTGCGTGGCACAATAACGCGCCGGAGTGTAGCTGTGTACGTAAAGAGTTACAGTTGTGTTCAAAATTATTCAACCGCCACTGAAATCGAGTGTTTTGGCCAGTTTGACATGGATTTGATAATTTCAGTCATCTTGTTCACAATTAAATCAAAGAGGCACTTGTAAGTCAGACAAATATAACATAACATTTATAGTGAAATAACCACAAATGTCTTTTCTGTGCTCACATCATTATCAATTTTATTCAACCCCCAAGTGACATTCATTCTTAGTACTTAGTACAACATCCTTTTCCAGTTATAACAGCTTTTAAACGTGAAGCATAGCTTGACACAAGTGTCTTGCAGCGATCTACGGGTATCTTAGCCCATTCCTCATGGGCAAAAGCCTCCAGTTCAGTCACATTCTGCGGGTGCGTTTCCACTAGTGCGGTGGGAAATCGCCGCGGATTCTCCGTGGACGAATTCGCATGCAGGAGCGAAATCGCATGCGGTTGTATGCGAATTTTACAGCGAATTCGCATACGATTTCGCATGGATGACGCTGTGTGCGAATTTCACCATGTCAGTGCCTGTGTGCTTTTTCATTGATTCCATGCGAAATTGTATGCGAATTCGCATGAAAATTCGCATGAAAAAACTCCATGCGAATTTCCTTATTAAATACATTGTATGCGAATCGCATGCGTGTGTGCGGTGTCCGAATTCGGATGGCTCTGCTGAGCAGATTTTTCCTGCACAAGAAAACGCTCCGTTTTCCTGACAAGTGGACACAGGCTCATTCACTTTTATTGGTTATGCGAATTTGCATGCGGGGAACGCATGCGAATTCGCGTTAGTGGAAACGCACCCTTAGGCTTGCGCGCTGCAACTGCTTTCTTTAAGTCCCACCAGAGGTTCTCAATCGGATTTAAGTCTGGTGACTGCGATGGCCACTCCAAAATGTTCCAGCCTTTAATCTGCAACCATGCTCTAGTGGACTTGGAGGTATGCTTGGGATCATTGTCCTGTTGAAAGGTCCAATGTCTCCTAAGCCTCAGGGTTTGTGATGGACTGCATCACATTTTCTTCCAATATCTCCTGGTACTGAAGAGAATTCATGGTACCTTGCACACGCTGAAGCTTCCCTGTACCTGCAGAAGCAAAACAGCCCCAAAGCATGATTGACCCCCCACCAGGCTTCACAGTAGGCAAGGTGTTCTTTTCTTCAAATGCCTTGTTCTTCCTCCTCCAAACATAGCGTTGATCCATGGGCCCAAACAGTTCTAATTTTGTTTCATCAGTCCACAGAACACTACCACAAACGTTTTGTGGCACATTTATACACTGGGGGGGGGGGGGGGGTAACAGCGAAGCTTCGTGGTCGGTCAATTCCCGAGAGTTTTCATGCTAAAAATTGGTTGAGAACCGACCTGTGGTTTATGGACAGCCAACAGATCTCTCTCTAATCGGATTTGATCAGAGAGATATTTTTCAGTTGCTCAATCTGCCCATCATCACTAGTTGTATGGCTACCTTTAGTAAATCAGGTCCTATAGGTTTAGCAGGTTGTAGTCAGTAATCTCATTAGCGCTACCGCAAGCACTTACTTAAAAGTTTATCTCCTCTAAAATCTTGGGCCTGTCCTGGACCAATAGACACCTGCAGAGATGATAGACTGTAATGGGTGCTCATTTTAGTCATTTTGGACAGCTATTACTCCCCTTATCTCATCCTTACATCTTAAACAACCTTCCATATAGGAAGTCAGTCTGGTTTTTTAGGCTTGGTTCCAAGTCTCTGAAGATCTATCATCAGCGCGTCTGACAGTGTTGGTGTGCATACTGGAAACACCAGTTGTAAATACAACAAAACGCATTGTACCAAGTACTGTAACAAACCGGGCCTGCCCGTAATTGTAGGTGCTGGTTTGCCGTCACATGACCTGCCTTGCTGGCCTATCAGGTGACTGGATGGAGGTTGCATTGCATAGTGAATTGCTCAGTGTGATAATACTGTGTCCACCTGATAGAAGGGTGAGGTGTACCAGGATGTGTGTCTGCACAGAGCGGCACACTGTGGTTAGAGCTAAGGGAATCTGAAGGGAAAATAAACTTATGATATAAGGAATTGTATGTGTAGTACAACTAAGAAATAGAACAGATATCGTCTCATATTGTTTCCAGTACAGGAAGAGTTAAGAAACGTCAGTTGTTATCTTTGCAAAAGAGCTGCACTGAGCTCTCCAACTAATTTAGTCAGAGAGCAATGCTATTTTTTGAAGCACTTATACATCAAAGAAACAGTGAAAGAAAACTTCAGATAAGTTCTAAGGCCTTACTCACATCTAAAATTGAAGTCGCTGACGCCAGCGTTTTGCGGGGTTTTTTTTGCATACCTCCCGGTGCTTCCCTGCACGTTGTGATTTTTTGTAAAGTGCTTTTCCAAGCACTTTTTAAAAGCGATTTGTTTTTTCACTTGCTGACGCAAGTCAGGAAGTGCACACTTTGGCCCGGAAAATAATAAATACAATGTATTTATTCATGAAAGCGCTGGGGAAATCGCTATACAAAGCGCTTTTTCAAGCGTTTTGCGATTTCCCTATACCTTCCATTAAGGCAAATCGCCCCAAAAATGATACAGGCAGTGCTTTTGTGAGCGGATCGGAATCGAACTGCTCAGATGTGAACACTCTCTCATAGGGAATCATTGCACAAATGCTTTTATTGTGATTTTGAAAATCGCCGACGCTTAAAAAATCCGAAAACACCCTTAGTGTGAACAAGCCCTTACTGCAGGAAAGTTCAAAGGCTCATTAGCTCTCCTGTGTTTCATAGTGTAAAATAGTGTATTTGTAAACTGCAAATATTAGGGAATGATGCAATGTTATTAAAAAAAAAGCTATAGAACTGAAAATAAAAATATGAGACCCTTTTCTTTGCTACTAAGGTTCTATTCATTATCCGTATTACACATATACCGGTAATTCATTATATCATTTTTTTCTTTAATTTTATCAAATCTTTTTTTGCTTCAGTGTCACTTTAAAGGACAACTGAAGTTAGAAGAATATGGAGGCTACCATATTTATTTTCTTTTAAACAATACCAGTTGCCTGGCAGCCCTGCTGGTCTATTTGGCTGCAGTAGTGTCTGAATCACACCAGGAACAAGCATGCAGCTAATCCTGCCAGATCTGACAATAATGTCAGAAGCCCCTGATCTGCTGCATGCTTGTTTAGGGGCTATGGCTGAAAGCAGGGGCGTAGCAATAGCCATAGCAGCTGCAATTGGGCCTTGGAGCATAGGGGCCTAGCAGTGGGGACTTGATTTATTCACCGTTAACTTTATTATACTTTTCCATCCTCCGACTTTATCTCAGTGCTCATAAACTAACGTGTTTCCCCGAAAACAAGACACTGTCTTATAATAATTATTGCTCCAAAAGAGGTGCTAGGGCTTATTTTCAGGGGATGTATTATTTTTGTTCGAAACACTGGTAGTTTTCCTATACAAAATTTATATACTCAGAGGTGGGACAAGGTCCTCCAGCACCAAAGGCTGAGACACCAAAGTGCGCCCCTCCATCCCTCCACCCCAGCCGTCACACACTGATTGCTATTAGACTAAGAGGCGCCTCCCCCCCCAACACCTTAATCTTTAGTTATCTGGCTTGCAGTCACTGCCATGTATCCCCTTTTCTTATTTCTTTCTGCTTCAAACACAATTAGGAATGACCGCTGAATGAATTGTGCGCCCCCTCTACACTGCGCCCTGAGGCTGAAGCCTCTCCAGCCTATGCCTCGGCCCGGCCCTGTATATACTGTATGCCATGCTGAAACACAAGCAGCATGCACAGAGCTTGTGGTTTGCAGATATTAGCTCTCACTTACAAGAAACTAACTCTGCTGATCATTTGGCTAAGGGTTCGTATAGACGTACGAAAAAGATCGTTCGTTACGAACGATTCGTGACGTTTACACGATATTCAAATTAGACCGAAAAGATCGTTCGTAATGAACGATTGTGTACACACGTGAACGATATAAGTATAAAGTACTGAACGACGAACGATAAAAAAATTTGTGCGCAAACGGAAGTGACGTTATGACAGGCAATAAGAACATGCGTACTACTCCACAGATAATCATTATCGGACGATCTTTGTACACACTGCAACGATTGAACGATTATCTTTTGAAAAAATCCGCCGGGTTGGATCGGTCGGATTGAACGATAACGGTCGTTATCGTCCAAAAAAACGATCGTTGGAAAATTTGGTACGCACGATTATCGGTCCGATTGTCGTTATCGTTCGTTTTCGAACGATTGTTATCGTACGCGTGTACTCAGCTTTAGAGTCTATTTCTTGCAGGCAGAGAACTCTCTGCCAGGCTCCCCAGAGCTATGATAGGATAAGCTGTGTGTCCTGGGAAGAGGTGAAGTGTTGCTGATGCTTATTACAATCAGGAGGGCTGGCTCCAACAAAAACACAAATTGCCTGACACATATACACGTGCTCTCCTGTATCCAGGCTTTTTACTGAGCGTGACTTGCCGGTGTCCTGCGGGCTGCTGCTAGGGCTTACATTCGGGGTAGGTCTTATATTTAAAGCATGCTAGGAATTCCTGCTAGGGCTTATTCTCAGGGGATGTCTTACTTTAGGGGAAACACGGTATATGCAGTGTTGATTGCATGAGAATATAAATTGCCCAATTAACTCCTATCCATAGGGCAGGGGCAGGTGGCAGGAGTGCCTACATCTGATGGGCTCATGAAAGTTTTGCTACAGGGCCCTATGTGCTCTAGCTACATCACTGGCTAAAAGTATTAGGCCCAGTTCCCATTGGCCTAAAAAACGATTTGGCAGACCTTAACAGAACGGACACGAACAGATCCAATGTTAACCAATGGATCCATTCACATTGGAACGGACCAACTCGGAAGTATTTGGCCAATCAGAGAATGCAAAAAATTAGGAATTTGGAATTTCCATGGAATAGGAACTTGACATTTCCGACCATCCCTATTCATGGAGAAGTGGTTGATTCAGCTTTTACCCAAAACACTGAAGCTCTTTTGGGAAAGCTGTGTGTTCCCGTCAGAAAAGGCCTCTCCTGTCTCAGTTTTATAGAGTTCACGCTCTTTGGGTCAGGCAGTTAAGTCCGGGGAGAAGTTCAGGACTTCAAAGACATCTCCAGAGCAGACAGGGAGCTACTTGAAGGCAGAGCTCCAGCCATAGAGGCAGCAGGGCTCTCAGCAGGACTGGCCTCCAGTTTATGGATGGTCAAGTGTAAATGACATAATTGTCTGTTCCAGGCGTGAGAACTCCAAAGGGACAGTGTAAGAAAACTCACCATTCAGCCCACTGGGGAGATGGAAAAACACCAGGAACAGGTGGACAAACTCAGCAGACCAGAACATCAGCTGAGTGCAGGTTGTGGCCCTGTCACATCTACAAACGTACATAGAAGACCCCCTACCAGGGGTGTAGCAAAAGGGGTTGCAGAGGTTACGACTGCATTGGGGCCTTGGGCCAGAGGGGCCCCGAAGGGACCTCCCTCAACTACAGTATTAGCTCTCTATTGGTACTGTGCTCATAATAATCACTTCTATGGATACTTTAGAATAGTGGTAATCATTAACAAACTGTTTCCAGTCCGCTTCTTGCACTGCTGACACTGTAGATGCCATTGGCAGGTTTTGGTGCGCCGTATCAATTGCTGTGTATAGAGTGCTTGGGGGGCCCCATTGTAAATCTTGCATCAGGGCCCACAGCTCTTAGCTACGCCACTGTGGCCTATCCAGGGCCGGTTCTAGACTTCTTGCTGCCTGAGGCAAACTTGTGAAGATACGAACCCCACCCCCCACCCCCACCCCAACCCCGATTTGCAATAATCGCACAGCACCCAACAATTTGCTCTGCTTCATTTAGTGTTCTCACATGACATGCTGCAGCTCAACACAATAGCACATTGGCTGGCTGTGACAAACAAACTGCTCACCTTCAGCCACTCCATTCCTCCTCAGGAAGGTACACACAGTACAAAAATGCTGACCCTGAAATCTCTGCGCCTGATGCAAATGTTTCACCTTGCTTCATGAGAGAACCGGCCCTGGGCCTACCAATGTAGGCAGCAAAGCAGAAAGCAAGCAAAGAGGTTAATGCCTAACCCTAACCATCCCCCCCCCCTCCCACACACACAAACATCCTTCCTGACCCTAACCCCCCTCACAAACACCTAGGGCCTGATTCACAAAGCGGTGCTAACAGTTAGCACTGTTGTGAAAAGTCCTTTATCACGCCTAAACTCTGTTTAGGCATGATAAGTTTAGGTGTGATAAGTTTAGGTGTGATAAGTTTAGGCATGATAAGTTTAGGTGTGATAAGTTTTTAGGCGTGATAAGTTTAAGCACAAACTGGGTTAGCACCGCAGTGCACAGCTGATCAAAAGTTTTGCGCTAGCAAAGTCTGGTGCACTTTGCATAGAGTTTAATGGCGCTGCTTTGCGTGCGGGACTTTGCGCGCGTAATAAACTTATCTAAACCTAGCATGCCTAAACTTATCACACCTAAACTTATCATGCCTAAACTTAGCATGCCTAAACTTAGCATGCCTAAACTTATCATGCCTAAACTGAGTTTAGGCATGATAAAAATGGTTATCACGCCTAAAGTCTTTAACTGGGTTATCACCGCTTTGTGAATCGAGCCCCTAGAGTTCCATTAAATTTATCATCAAGGAAGGGAAACTTGGGCGTCCACAGTGCCCGATCAATATACTGTCGGCCCTGAATCTTTATTTAACGATTTATCAGGGGCCACAGGCACCCAAACTTCCCTTCCTTAACGATAAAGTTAATGAAACCCTATGGTGGTGCCCAAATTCTCCCCACTAACGGGCGCCCAAGTTTCCTGTTTCCCTTCGGCCTTTCTTAGGGTTATGTTCACACACAAAATTAAGTACAATTTTTCCTGACATTTTGCATTACGGTTTTGCCATACCTCCCAACTTTTTGAGATGAGAAAAAGGGACACTTAAGCCACGCCCATGTCACACCCCTTGTCACGCCCACCACGCCCCCTAGTCACGCATACCATAAAGATTTCATAAGAAAAATATGGTGTTTTATAATTCAAACCACACTGGTTTTCTATCTTGGTTAATTTTCCTTCATAGTAACATTCTAAAATTAGTAATATATCAATTTAAAGGATGGAAATAAAGTTTAGAGTCAATTAAACACATTTTTAGCATATTAATATACATATTTATATAGAAAGAGGGACAAAGTCCTGAAAGAGGGACAAATTAGGGTGAAAAAGGGACAGAGGGACAGGGCTTCCAAAAAGGGACTGTCCCTCAGAAAAAGGGACAGTTGGGAGCTACGGTTTTGCTTCGTAATTTCGAATTACGATGTGAAATGACGATTATGCAGAATTTGTTCTCATCACTAAATCGGACTGAATATCCTTGGAGGAATGGATATTTTAGGTAGTACCTCATATTGGACAGAAATGATAGGATTGGACTAAAAGATAAAATGATCATAAGAGGGCAATTTGCCAATTGTACGGTAGTATTTTCACAACTTTCACATCACACTTAAACTTTGGGTTTACATGATTCCTAGATCATTACGTTTGTTTTATTGACCTTTCTACCCAGTGTTACAGATTACCCAGAATGCTCATGGTGAACCAGAACTCCTAGGAGTGTGTAAGAGGCTACAAAGGTCCAAAAAGCCCTCTTACTAAAATCCAGCACTGGTGGAGACAAAAGGTGGGGTCTTCTGCTGTTGTAGCCCATCTGCCTCAAGGTTGTGCATGTTGTGACTTCACAAATGCTTTGCTGCATACCGCGGTTGTGGTGATTTCAGTAAACGTCGCGCTTCTATCAGCTTGAATCAGTCGGCCCTTTCTCCTCTGACCTCTAGCATCAACAAGGCATTTTCGCCCACAGGACTTCCGCATACTGGATGTTTTTCCCTTTCCATACCATTCTTTGTAAACCCTAGAAATGGCTGTGCGTGAAAATCCCAGTAACTGAGCAGATTGTGAAATACTCAGACCGGCCCATCTGGCACCAACAAACATGCCACGCTCAAAATTGTTTAAATCACATTTCCCATTCTGACATTCAGTTTGGAGTTCAGGAGATTGTCTTAACCAGGACCACACCCCTAAATGCATTGAAGCAACTGCCATGTGATTGGTTGATTAGTTAATTGCGTTAATGAGAAATTGAACAGGTGTTCCTAATAACCCTTTAGGTGAAATGTGAAAATATGTGAAAATATGCTCACAAAGATGGGTTGCTCCCTGAGGCAACCACTCGTATGTCCATGAAGGGAAGGTTCCGGTAGCTACTCCAAAAAATATTCAACCCGCAGACCCTGCAAGGTGAATACCCTACAGCCGCAGGGTGCATAAAGATGAACTGGAGAAAAAGTAGGAGGTGCCCAAATGAAGAAAAAGGTGGCAAGGTTTAATATTTTGAAAGATAAAAAAATGACTCACAAGAAGTTTAGTAAAAAAAGGGGTTTCAATTTATCAAAACACATTAAGCACTGTGACAACGCGTTTCTCGGCGTAAGTAGAGGTGAGCGTAATGACTTAATTACGATTTCGCGAAATTTCACGTCATTAGTGTAAGTACGATTATGGCCGTAAGCACATAATCGTAATGAAGAAGGATTTCGCGAAATTCCGCGTCAGTGTAATTTTCGCGTTGCTTTCGCATTACAGTGGGTATCGCGAAATTACGTTTACCTAGCATGCAACCGTTTGTAAGCGTAGTTACATAATGTAATTTCGCGATAGTTCATATTACTGTAAGCGTTAATTTTCGCGTAGTTTTCGCGTTACGGTGGGTATCACGAAATGGCGTTTGCCTTGCATGCAAACGTTTGTAAGCGTAGTCTACAGCAATGACTGAAATAAAGCAAAATGCTAGAAAAGGCAAAGAAATGGTGTATCTGAGTACTGCAATGTGCTCTCTCTCACTCCTTCTCCTACAGAAACAACAACCCACAAAGTGAAACTAACATGGCTGCCAGATTACATACTAGGAGGGTGGGTCAAACTACAATTGGCTGTTTAGGATGTATCTCAAAAGAAGCCTGTAATATGATTGGACAATCTCCCAATACCCAGACACTTTCCTGTGTCTAGTAATTACTATTATAAACGAAATTACTTTAATTTTCAAAATTAAAATGTATTTCTTTTTATAGCTAACAAGTAATTACGAAATTCGCAAAATTACGAAGAAATGCGAAATTACGTTATGGTTTAACGCGAAATTACAATATAGTTGTACGCGAAATTACGTTATGAACGAAACGCGAAATTACGCGTTGAAAATTACGCTTACGGTATTATCAATTACGATTTTAATGGCAATTACGCTACCATAATTTCGCACCGTAATAGCAAATTTCGCATGCGTAATTATAGTAACGCGAAATTTCGAAAATTTTGGCTCAACTCTAGGCGTAAGCCACTTCCTCAGGTCAAATATGTGCTGAAAGGGTATAGTTCCGGTCCGGAGCGCCTCGTTACCTCTTAGTAAAATGCTATGCAAAACAAAAGTTTGCCTTTCATAAAACAGAAGGTGTTTGCGATAATTTAGGTTGGAGTGAGCATAGGATGTCTCCCACAATGCATCACTGCTGAATATGCAAATCATCCTTTGTTGTCCCTGTGAGCTAGCCACACCTCCAGATCTGCTGGAATGCAAGGATGTGCCAGCTTGTTAATTGTACAGAGGCCATAATAATCCAACATGCATACATAAAAAAAGGGCGCCAGGAAAAAAAGGGCCGGACTGGATAACTAAATTGCGCCGGTGGATAGTGAAATCTTAATAACGATAAACATTGTTGAGAACCTTGGTTCACGATAAATACCATTTTAAAAACAGACGGGAGATAATAACGAAAAGGTATTAACATTACAAATCGTTACGTAATTCAACAATGCAGCTTAACCCAACCCTACTTTCACACAGAACCCTCCCCTGGGGAAGCCTAAAACTAACCACTCCCCTGCTGGCGCCTAAACCTAACCCCCCCCCCCCCTGGTGGTGCCTAACCCTAACAACGCCCCGGTGGTGCCTAACCCTAACCACCCCAGTGCTGCCAAACCCTAACCCCCCCCCCGGTGGTGCCTAACCCCCCCAGTGGTGCCTAACCCTAACCACCCCCCCAGGTGTCGCCTAACCCTAACCACCCCCCCTGAAGAAACACCGTTTCACACATAGAAACGATAATATGCTTGATAATGTAAAATCTGTACATACAAACGAAATAAAAGGGCAAAAACTATAACGTTGCAAGCTTCTAAAACGATAACATACTTTAAAAACTTGAATGTTCTAATGTTATTAACGATATTTATCGAGCACCCTTTTTTCTGCTTTTTTCGCTGTATTAATGATAATTGCTTTCCACTAAGACAAGACTGTACCCCGCACACAATGAGCCTCCGCTGGGACAACAAAAATTATATACACTCTGGAGTAGCTTCTGTTACTGTGCCTCCACATTAACAGGTCAATACATTGATTAATTCATTAATGATAATTGCATTAGAGTCTATAGCGGCACCCTTTTCATCCACTAGCCGCCATTGCCCTTTTTTCCTGCTACCATACAGAGTGTTTTGGACTGGTTGATCTTCATCAGTGCATGTCATGGATTAATGTGGCTCTATGGATTAGGACTTGAAACACCCAACGTTACAGACTACCCAGCATGCTCGTGGTGAACCAGAACTTCTAGGAGTGTTTAATGCTGGGTACACACCTTGCGTTTTGTCGGCAGGTAGATGGTTCAATAGATAATTTCCGTCACGTCCGATATTATTTTCGATTGTTTTTCTGGTCGATTTCTCATAGAAGTGAATGGAAATAAATAAGAAAAAATAAGAGAATCAAGCGGGTAATCGAGCGGAAAATCGAATAAAAAAATCAATCCGACGGAAAATTGACCAAAAAAAATCTATCATGTGTACCCAGCATAGGGGGATACAAAGGACCAAAAAGCCCCCTTGCTAAACTTTTTGTTGTTGGAAACTGGATGGTAAGCGGATACTTTTATGGTCGCATCCTGCAGATCTTTAACTGAGGGGCTGAGTTATGCGATTTCGCTAATCCCTTCGCCTCCATTTAGAAATAAAACTAACCAAAACAGTCAACATTATCTTTAAATATTTACAGACCTGCAGTGAGGCCCTTTGTGTGTTCTCACCGCCTAGGTGACTGTTTAGTAAACTACAATGACAGTTGCAGGGTGCTGCCTGTCCATTAAGTGAAGCCCCGGTGTGGTCTGTGACCCCTGGCAGGCGCCTAGCCCTGTTAACAAGCACTGGCCATTAAAAGGTGAGTGATCGCTGACATCTGCTAGGCGTCCCTGGTGCCACCAGGCATCTGTAGTAGCACTTTGTTAGGTCAGGACGTCTTCAAATTAACATAAAAAAGGTCAGTTTCAATAGCCAATAAACTGCAGCGGGTGAAGTGTAACTCTGCACAGTGGCAAGAGTCCAGAGATAGCGGTTCACCTCCTACTCAAAGTGAAATGCAACTCTTTCTAAAAACTCACTAAATGTATGTACTGGCACTGCGCGAATTAAAAAAAATAAATTACAAAATCAACGTTCTACTTTACGTTGTAACCAGCTATGACTATACAAAACCATCCATAAGCTCAAACTACTCAAACTGTATTTATTTTCTAGCTTGGAAACTGTAGTTTTGTATTTCAGTACATTTCCTCTTCCTGCATTGGTAATCAGCTACACAAAGCAGGAGTTCTTGCTATTTTGCACACCTGCACCACTTGAGCCGCAAACAACCGCATGGAAACTACCCCACCAAGTGGACAAGACCGTGTTAGGACCCTTTCACAGTGCATCAGGCTTTGAATGAATGTCTATGTCCAGTTTCCATTGCAGATCACACACACATTATAATGTGTGCGTTATGCAACACGCACAGTGTGAATCTAGCCTTAGGGAAGGCCCAGGACCCACTAGAGCAATTTCAGCAGCAATTTATGCTTTCTTGGAATCACTGATGATTCCAAAAATCGCTAGGTCAATAAACGTTGACCCCAATGGAAACATTGCCAAATCGCAATCGCTCTGCCTGCAGCATTTTTTGCAATTTCAATTAGTAATTCAATGTTATGTTTAGGATTGCTGCAAAACTGCTTTGCTATCGCTGTACAAAAGCGATTTTGCAGTGATTTTAATACCCAAACCACCCCTCCCCCCAATAACAATAAGAAATAAAAATGAAATTACAATTGCTAATTGCAATTATTTTTGCAGTCACTTGTACTAAAATAATGTTGCTATAAAAGTGCTCTGCTTTTGACCTCAGTCAGTAGAACTCGATGTGCTGTAAATTCTTGGAATGTTTTGATCTCTCTCTACTAGCAGAACATATAGAAACTGAAAGCAGAAGTCTTCTGTTATTGTCTCACACTGCCCCCTAGTGCCAAGTGGCCATAAATACACATTACAGAAGTACTAATTAGAAACAGGGAAATGTAACAAATAAGAAATAAAAAAGTGCTAAGATAAACTGGCCTGGAGAACGCGCAAGCCTCTAAATAAATTGGCTGCTCAAGGGTTAAATGCGTATAAAAGCTGCATGTGAAATAGGACAGTATAAGATGGTTATTTCAGCACACGTTAGGAAATACGGCTATTTATCTCAGTAAATTGTTTACTTAGCGCAAAATATGTCCTCTCCCTCTAATAAGGGGCAGTACAGCAGCTCAGTACTTCCCTCAGACTTTAATGTTTGCAGTGCGACTGAATGTTTAGCGAACCTGCACAACCCTCACAGAACCCACAGAAAATGTTGTGTGTTGTGCGGTTAACCAGTCAAAAATAGTAAGAGAAAAACGTCTTCAGTTTCACCCGGAAAGTCTGAACCGATTCCAGCTGGTAGACAAAATATATTCTGTGCCCGCAACATAAATCTGTGCGTCCGACCCTGCGTTACACCGAGGGGCCAGAGAGAGCTGCGAGAAATCCAAACATGGGATTCTTACGGAGAAAACGCTACGGTGGGGGTTTCTCTGAATATTCCTGTATTTTATAAAATACTGCATCTTTTTTTTTCTCATTAACTGAGAATTTATCACATGCAGTAATAGTGCAGTAACAGGGGCGTAACTAGAGGGGAACAGCTTTTGTGACCGCTGGGAGGGGGGGAGGAACAGCTGTAAGGGGACCCCAACTATTACTTCACTCCCTATGAATAACGGGTCCATCGGCGGGGGGCCACTCCTCCCCTCCCTCACCTCCGGGCTCTCCCCTCAGCGCTCCTCCTCCAGCATTAATAGGTGGCAGTAGTGGTGGGCAGGAACACAGGCATACCTCCATGCGTTCCATGCGCCAGAGGTTTCTCTCACTAAGCGTCTGGCGCTACTTCCTGTTTTCCAGGCAGTAGTGTGAGGCGCTTAGAGATTGGACCTCCACGGTGGAACACATAGAGGTATGCCTGTGTTCCTGCCCGCTGCTGCTTCCACCTATTAATGCAGGAGGGGGGCGTGCTGAGGGGAGAGCCCGAGGTGAAGGAGGGGAGGAGTAGCCCCCCTCCTCGCCAATGTAGGTGGCCTATTCACTACCCTCATGCTGCGACCCCTCCTGCCCCCCAAAAGGGCCCTGAGCGGACTCGGGGGTGGGGTGGGGGGTCATCCAAATTTCAACAGCAACTGGTCTGAGTGTATTAAGTGATAAAGATGCTAATCCTGCATTCAAAACTGTTTCTGCTGTTATGGTTTGGAATTATTACATACCTTAGGAGCAGACTAACCAGCAAGCTCATGGTGACCCAGAACTCATTGGAGTGTGTAAGGGACTACAATGGTCCTAAAAGCCCCCTTACTAAAATGTTAAGAAAAACAAAAGTTTGCTTTCCTAAAACAGAAAGAATTTGCGATAATTCAGGTTGGAGTGAGCTTGAGATGTCTCCCAGAGCAACACTGCTGAATATACGCAAATTAACCATACCTTAGGAGCACTGGCCCTTTAATTGCCATTGCCAAACAGTTGCATGCTGGGGGGGGGGGGGGGCTTTTTATTTATAATATATTCCTCCTCTTCCCTTTATTTCCCCCACTTTCTAGTGACATAATACAGTGCCCTTCCTAGTATAGACCTCAGTGGGAGTGTCTGAAGACTCTGTGAGGAGGGCGGGTAACGAATACACAATTAGCAAGAGGAGAAAAAAAGAGTGAGGGAGGAAATGATGTCAGGGTTAGCTCCAGTCAAAGGTAACCAAGATGGAAACTGTCTAGAATAGGATTCTCTGCTTTTCCTTTATAAAATTCACAAGAATCATAACGTGGACAGTGCATTACATCTGTTATCACCGGCGTACCTACCGGGGATGCGACCCCCTCAGCCGCAGGGGGGCCCGGGGCTGCTCTAGGGCCCGCTCACTGTGCGCGGGGGGAGTGCTGCTCTGGACCCCCCAGCAAGGTGCTCAACTGGCCGCAGCGTCTAATAGACGCTGCGCCAGTTCATTCCCCGCTGCCCCGCTCCAGCAGCCTGCATAGTCTCCGGCAGGCAGAGCAGGGCTACGGCAAGATGGCCGCCGAAGAAGCCCTACACTGGAGACTATTTGTGTCTCTAGTACAGGGCTTCGGCAGCCATCTTGCCGTAGCCCTGCACTCTGCCTGTCAGCGCGGGAGATGTGCTGCAGGAGGACTCGGGGAGTTGCGAGCCAGATGCCGGGAGAGGAGAAGACTTCTGTCAGGTAAGTGAATTGTTTTTTTTTCACAGGTGCATTTTTTTTCTAGTGTCTGCTGCCTACATTGTGATTTTCAGGTGTCTGCTGCCCACATTAATTTCTAGTGTCTGCTGCCCACATTACGATTTTCAGGTGTCTGCTGCCCACATTACGATTTTCAGGTGTCTGCTGCCCACATTACGATTTTCTGGTCACTGCTGCCCACATTGCGATTTTCTGGTGTCTGCTGCCCACATTACGATTTTCAGGTGTAGACTGCTGCCCACATTACGATTTTCAGGTGTCTGCTGCCCACATTACGATTTTCAGGTGTCACTGTCTGCTGCCCACATTACGATTTTCTGGTGTCTGCTGCCCACATTACGATTTTCTGGTGTCTGCTGCCCACATTACGATTTTCTGGTGTCTGCTGCCCACATTGCGATTTTCAGGTGTCTGCTGCCCACATTACGATTTTCTGGTCACTGCTGCCCACATTACGATTTTCTGGTCACTGCTGCCCACATTGCGATTTTCTGGTCACTGCTGCCCACATTGCGATATTCTGGTGTCTGCTGCCCACATTACGATTTTCAGGTGTCTGCTGCCCACATTACGATTTTCAGGTGTCTGCTGCCCACATTACGATTTTCTGGTCACTGCTGCCCACATTGCGATTTTCAGGTGTCTGCTGCCCACATTGCGATTTTCTGGTGTCTGCTGCCCACATTGCGATTTTCTGGTGTCTGCTGCCCACATTGCGATTTTCTGGTGTCTGCTGCCCACATTGCGATTTTCAGGTGTCTGCTGCCCACATTACGATTTTCTGGTGAACACTGCCCACGTTACGATTGTCTGGTGAATGCTGTCCATGTTACAATTTTCTGGTGAACGCTGCCCACATTACGATTTTCTGGTGAATGCTGTCCACGTTACAATTTTCTGGTGACTGCTGCTCACGTTACGATTTTCTGGTGACTGGTGCCCACATTACGATTTTCTGGTGAACTCTGCCCACATTACGATTTTCTGGTGAACTCTGCCCACATTATGATTTTCTAAAGGCCCACATTACGATTTTCTGGTGAACTCTGCCCACATTACGATTTTCTGGCCCACATTACGATTGTCTGGTAAAATGCTGCCCACTTTACAATTAATTTACAGTGAAACGCTGCCCCATTACGATTATTTGGCACATATGGGTAGGGCCCCATCCAAATATTCGCGGGGGGGCCCAGTGATTTCTAGTTACGCCCCTGTCTGTTATGTAAGTAGAACTAGTATTTATCTACTTATATATGTTTTTTTTTTATTTTGAGGTTAGCATGGGTGTCACTTGTTCTATAAACTGGATTTTCACATTTCGGAAGGAAATAATTCTGTGTCCCTGATGTTGGATAGCAGTGATGACAGGCAAGGACCTTCTGTGGTAAAAGGCTGCCCTGCAGAAAATCAGGTCTTGTCAGTGAGGAGAGGTGATGTCCCACACAAGTGACACTTGGCAGAGGTGGTGTTGTGAGTGGTTGGGCAGCTGCTCCTCACAAGTGTGGGGTGTTTGTACAATTGCTCTGGTGAGGTAATGCTCTGAGGCCCTGATAAGAGTGTTTCATGTCCTCTCACAGGGATAATATCTGCTCTTGGCAGGCCAGGTCATTAAGGAGCATCTCCTGGCCTCGCTCTCCTGACCTCTCAGATACTTAAGTAGCTGTGCTAAAGCCTTGCTTGTAAATGATGTTAGCAGCTCATACCTAAACCGCTTCAAAAGGCCTTGACATTCCTGGTTCACATTCCTGACCCCTTCCATTACCAACCGACCCATTGATTCAGTAAGGTATAACCATATACAGTCATACTGTCAATGCCATGAAAACCTGGCACCTCTCCAGCCCCTACTGAACTCTGCTGCCTGTCTCATCCATCAATCCCCCCCCCCCCCCTCTGATGCTGCCCCTCTCTAGCAGTCCCTACTAACCTCTGCTGCCCGTCTCCTCCACCTCTCCACCTCCTGCTCCTCTGATGCCACCCCTTACTGCCAATCCCTACTGAACTCTGCTGCCTGTCGGTCTCATCCACCTCTCTTCCAATGCCGCCCTTCTCTGCCAGTCCTTACTGAACTCTGCTGCCCATCTCATACCCAACTACCCCCTCTCTGCTGCTGCCCCTCTCCGCCAGCCCCTACTGAACCCTGATGCCTGTCTCCTCCACCTCTCCGCCTCCTGCTCCTCTGATGCCACCCCTCACTGCCAATCCCTACTGAACTCTAATGCCCGTCTCCTCCACCTCTCCGCCTCCTGCTCGTCTGATGCCACCCATCACTGCCAATCCCTACAGAACTCTGATGCCTGTCTCCTCCACCTCTCCACCTCCTGCTCGTCTGATGCCACCCATCACTGCCAATCCCTACAGAACTCTGATGCCTGTCTCTTCCACCTCCCCACCTCCTGCTCGTCTGATGCCACCCATCACTGCCAATCCCTACAGAACTCTGATGCCTGTCTCCTCCACCTCCTGCTCCTCTGATGCCACCCCTCATTGCCAATCCCTACTGAACCCTGCTGCCCCTCTCATCCACCTCTTCTCCCACTCCTCTGAGGCCACCTCCTCCTCTCTGCCAATCCCTACTGAACTCTGATGCCCATCTCCTCCACCTCTCCTCCCACTCCTCTGATGCCGCCCCTCACTGCCAATGCCTATTAAACTCTGCTGCCCTTCTCATCCGCCCCTCCTCGCTCTCAACTCCTAACACTACTATACAAAGTTCTACATAAGCTGATACACTCCCATGGGCATAACGATAGTCCCCTGACCCCTTTGACTGTGGAAGGGAGGGGGGATATAGTGGCTAAAGGGACCCATCACTCTCTCTCCCCCCTTTATGCAGTGCTGCACATACTTACTTCGTCGCGGCTCCTCACCCTGCTCCTGCAAAAGTCCCGGCGGCATAAATTACTATCCCCCCTCCAGGCCAATCTGTTGCTGGCTTCCGAATTACACTGTTTTTAAAGTAATTTGTGCCCCGTCTTTTGATGGCGCCCCAAATTACTGTCTGAGTGTCGTTATAGTCGTAATTCACATTACAGCCTATGGCGGCGCATGGTGTGCCCAAACTTCCAGCACTCTTTTGGGATTGGGTTCCCAAAGAGAGACTGTCCCTCCAAAAAAGGGACTGTTGGGAGCTATGCTAGCATCCAATTGACCATCTCTGGCAGCTACTCTTACGACCAGATATTTGGGTTGACTTTGGCAGAAGCAGGGGTGTAGCAATAGTCATAGTAGCCATAGCAAGTGCTATGGGGCCCTGGAGAGGAGGGGGCCCAGATGGTACTTGATGGGTTCACTTTATTTCTCTAGCCTCTGACTCTGTCTCAGTGCCCATAGACTATACACAGTGTACATTGCATGGAAAAGTAAATTGCCCAGTCAGCTCATCTCCATAGGGTAGGGGCAGGTGGCATTGCTCGAGGGGGCTTCGATCTGATGGCCACATAGAAAATTTTGCTATGGGGCCCCATATAGTCTCTAGCTACTTCACTGGGCAGGAGTGAGCCAGGGAGGCGGCTATCTGACAGCTCCGGTGTTGTGTCTGATTACGCTGCCTGAGGATTTGCGCTGCCCCGCATGCGCAGTAGGAGACTGTGCGTCCACATTTCCTATAGAATGATGCTGCTGGAGGTAAAATACTAAATATCTCCGCTCCCACACCTCTTACACTCCCCAAATTTTCAGGGTAGGGAGGGGACCCCCCGAACTACCTCTATGCCAAATTGCAGCCCCCGAGACTCGCTGGTTCCCGAGATAGGTTTCTGTAATCTATCTCGTGAACCAGCGGGGCTCAGGGTCTGCAATTTGCCATAGAGGTCGTTCAGGGGGTCCCCTCCCTACCCTGAAACTTTAGGGAGTGTAAGAGGTGTGGGAGCGGAGATATTTAGTATTTTACCTCCAGCAGCATCATTAACTTCCCACTGAGCATGCGTACTACTCAGTGTGGAAGGGAGCTTCCGGGCAGCGCAATCAGACATTACACCGGCCTGTATCTCTGTGGTTTGGTTTGTCCATCAGTAATGAAGAAAACAGCTACAGCTCTGACCTGTCTCTGTTTCCAACTCTCTCTTTTTTTCCCTGAAGTAACATCCAGGGGTGTCAATGAAGCCTTATGTAACAGTTGTGCAAATAGTGACACTTGAGGCCTGGCCATCACCTTGTAATCTAGGCCTAGCACAAAGGACAACAGCCGCCTGCACAGGAGATCATAAAACACTCTGAGGCAGTAAAAGGAGTCCTATCAATCCAGTGATTAAGTAATAGAGCAGGACACAGGCCAGTGTTATGAGGCAGATAAAAATGTTCAAAGCCTGTCCAGTAGTGGGGCCAGCCGCACAGGCTGTTTATCTGCCTCACGGCAAGTTTTATGAGCCCTGTCAGCACTCACTGCTGGGACATCTGTCTCTTTCCCATTCTTCCTGTCTGGAAGAGCAGACCTGAACTCTGATCTTCCCTCATAAGGGTCTATTTCCACCATGCCTGAATCTGTAGTGTTTCCCTGCATGCATGCTCATAGCACGATTATCCACCAGGCAACACAGGCAGGTGCTTGGGCGTATATAGAAAAAAGGCGCATGGAAATTTAGGTGCCCAGTTATCCCTATAATAGAATATCGGTATAAAATATTACAGCTAAACCTAACCCTACTCTCACACAGAACCTTCCCCCATTAAAGCCTAACCATACACCATACATACAATGTATTATCTTACAAATGTATCACTTTTTGTATTAACGTTATTGGCAGCGGAGAAAGGGGGTTTCAGGGTTAGGCATCAGGATGGGGGGTTTTAGAGTTAGGCGGTAGGAAGGGTGCTTCTAGGGTCAGGTACCCCTAGGGGGGTCTTAGGGTTTGGCACCACCAGGGGGAGTCTTAGGTTCAGGCACCACCAGGGGGTCTTAGGTTTAGGCACCACCAGGGGGAGTCTTAGTTTTAGGCACCACCATGGGCGGTGTTAGGTTTAGGCACCACCAGGGGGGTGTTCGGGTTTGGCACCACCAGGGGGAGTCTTAGTTTTAGGCACCACCAGGGGGAGTCTTAGTTTTAGGCACCACCATGGGCGGTGTTAGGTTTAGGCACCACCAGGGGGTTGTTCGGGTTTGGCACCACCAGGGGGAGTCTTAGTTTTAGGCACCACCATGGGCGGTGTTAGGTTTAGGCATCACCAGGGGGGTGTTAGGGTTAGGCACCACCAGGGGGAGCCAGGTTTAGGTACCACCAGGGGGCTCTTAGGGGTAGGCACCACCAGGGGGAGTCTACAGTTTAGGTACCACAAGGGGGTCTTAGGGTTAGCCACCACCAGGGGAGGTCTTAGGGTTAGGCACCACCAGGGGAGGTCTTAGGGTTAGGCATCGGTAGAGGGAGGGTTCTGTGTGGCGTACCTATAACATAGCCGTCTGGAGATTTTGGCGCAGGGGAAAACCGATAAACGGCTTACCCTGTTCCTGCACGGCTGGAGCCTGGTGGCATTAATTACTATTCCCCCTTCAGGCCACCATGGATAGTGGGGGAAAGACGTAATTCAGCTTCCAGTTATTACTGACGGCTGAATTAAAGTTTTCTTGTAAAGATTTGTGCTCCGTTTTCTGACGGCGCCCAAATCAGTCACTGTGTAATTCCTATTACGGCCTATGGCAGCACTGGCTGCGCCCAAATCTCCTGCGCTGTTATTACAGCGCTCGTCTGCGTGAGAGTAGGATTAGGTTTAGTTGTAGTAAAATATCGGTCATATTTACCAATGTGACCTACAAATCTGTCCACAAAACCTGTCCAACCTACATTTCTGATCTTACTCAGAGGTACACATCTAGCCGCTCACTCCGCTCTTCCAATGGACTTCGCCTGACCGCCCCCCGCATCACCCAGTCTCATGCACGCCTCCAGGACTTCTCAAGAGCCGCTCCAACACTATGGAATTCCCTACCTCCACCCATTAGGGCAACCCCTTCCTTCAACACCTTCAAGAAGGCCCTCAAAACTCACCTTTTCACTCTGGCCTACTACCCCTCACAAGTGCTCCAAACCCACAGCTGAAATCTGTTACCCTACCTTTCGTGTCCTTACCTCTCCCTCTAGATTGTAAGCCTTTGGGCAGGGTCCTCCTCCTACTTTTGTGTCCTACCTGATCATGCAACTCCATTACTGTGCACCCATGCTATGCATCTGAGTGAACCTAACTTGCCTAATCTCCATGCTCCCCTCCAGTGACTGACTAAGCATTACCTTGTACTCATACTGTGCTGCGTGATCTGGTCGTTCTTGTATTCCTGTATTGTTGTCATTTTGCTGCATGTCACCCCTAAATATTGTCTGTAACCTAAACTAATGTCCAGCGCTGCGTAATATGTTGGCGCTTTATAAATACAATAATAATAATAATAATGTTTTACTATGCTCATTACGACTATAAATATATTTTCGTTTTTTTGTTATAGACGATAATTTGCCCTTTTTAATACTGTTATGTTAACAATTTATTATTCTATCTTAAAGATTAAGAAACAATAAAAAAATTGTTATAGACAATATCTTACAATTTCGGCTATGCCCCGCGCCCTTTTTCCCTGGTACCCTTATTTGATGTATGCGCAGTATTGATATGCAGACAGACAAACTAATTTAGGAAAAAAAAAAAAACCTATACCCTGCACAAATGAGAGTCACGTTTTGCACGGGTTAGGCGCACAGATGCGATGGGGAAACGCGGGTGCTGATCAGAGCCGTCCAGGAATAAACGTTGACAAGAGTTGACGGGCGAAATGGCACAGGTGGCGAGGTCGCTAATGGCTGCGGAAGCTGTGTTTACATTTTCCGTGGAATCTGAACCATTAGGAGTTCAATAATAACATTCCTTTAAATGGAGTATCTGGGAAGATCAGACGTGAGCTGTGCTGTATTAATTAATGATAACTTTGACATGAGCTACCAAGTGTCAAAAGAAAACAAATTTCATAGGTCAGTCATTCCTAAACTGCCTCACTGGTGAGGGCAGAGCACTGATATCTCCATGGAAACACAGGAAACTAATACACTGTGGTGGCTTTTTTTTTTGGGTGGGGTGGGGGTGGGGGGGGGGGAGCTGGGTGTCAGGGCACGATAGCTGGCTGGTAGGGCCCATTTGGGTGATCAAAATCAATGTTTGTATCACGAGCTTTAGATATTTTTGCCTAACTCAGGTGATAAAATTAAGGCTAACTAGTTCAGCAATGATAGGAACCAAATGTAAACATCACAAACAGAACTCAGAGGCTTTTGAGCAGAGCAGATTGTCCAAATGATGGTGCTATTATGGAAGAAAAGTTACTTACAGATCTACCTGGCCAGTTTGCTGGCCTGCTTTAATCCTTACTTTCTAGCAAGCTGCTCCTGTGTGGACCGATCACAGATAAATCATTCCAGCCTGTGTCTCAAGATTCTAAGAGCAAGCAGAGGGAGCAGATGCAGGAGGGAGATAAACACTGTGGCCCATATGCAATTCACTTTTTCTCCTGATATTTCTCCTAGGAGATATTTTAAAACTTGTCAATATAATGTCTTTTAAACCCCCAGCAAGCAAACAAATACTCAAAATTATTTTGATAGTACCTTCTCTTGTACTTGTGCTCCTTTTTCCATTGCAAAATGCTAAGAAGTTATTATAAATCGAAGATGACAAATTATCTCATAGGAGAAAACTCCGGTGAAAAGGTGAATTGCATATGGGCCAATGTGTGTAATTCCTTATCTTAGTAGCTAAGCATTGCTGGAGAATAGAGCTTGTGTTTTACAGACAGGAAGTTTTGAATCAGTATTAAGGGGCCCATACACCTAACGATTTTCCCGCTGATATACGTCCGATTCGATCACAGTGATTAAATCGGCTGTGAAATCGCCGCGCACACGGCTGACAGAACGATCGATTTCCGTCCAAAATAGATCGTTCCCGTCGATTCCCGTTGATCCGTCCGTGCGGAAGATTTTTCTCGATCGCCGGCGGGTTGGGAGTGCGTCAATAGCGGTGTTCGAATGCCCGACGACCGACGCAATACAGCGGGTATACATTACCTGTTCCGGCCGGCGCGAGTCCCCGCTGTCACCGCTGCCTTCTTTCCGCGCTGGGTTCCGCACCGTTCCTGCAGCTACACAGAACTTCCTGTCCCAGCAGGAAGTTTAAACATTAGAGCGCCCTCTGCTGTTTAAACTTCCCCTGGACAGGAAGTTCAGTAGCTGCAGGAACGGTCTGGAGCCTGGAGTGGAGAAGAAGACAGCGGGGACCAGGGGACTCGCGCCGGCCAGAACAGGTAATGTATGCAGGGGGGCGGCAGCTCCACAGATGGTGATCGGTTTCATGCTGAAATCGGTTCACAATCTGTTTGCAGTAAAGGCAGCCATACGATCCCTCTCTGATCAGATTCGATCAGAGAGGGATCTATCTGTTGGTCGAATCTGATGGCAAATCGACCAGTGTATGGCCACCTTTATTTACACACTATTCCTGTTGACTGACAATGTTAAACCATACAATCAGAAGGAAGTAAAGATAGTTTTTTTTGCAAATATAACTGCCAACCAGATACAAAGGGATCTTGCAAGGATTATAAGGTATTTATGGTAAATAGATAAGACCCTTGGTTTACTTATTGCCTACACAGACTCAAGCTGACATGGAGAGTTTTTTATGCATCCTATAGTGTTCACTGTACCCTGCTGGCAGTGGCGTAGCTAAGGAGTTATGGGCCCAGGTGCAAGTTTTACATGGGGGCCCCCCAAGCACTCTATACATAACAATTGATACGGCGCACCAAAACCAATCAAGGACAACTACAGTGTCAGAGGTGCAAGTAGAGGATGGGAAACAGTTTGTTAATGATTACTACCATTTAAAGCATCTATAGAAGTTATTATTATGAGCACAGGACCAATAGAGTGCTAATATTGTGCTTGAGGGAGGGCCCCTTGGGGCTTCTCTGGCCAAAGGGCCCCTGATGCGGTTGCTACCACTGCACCCCCTATTGCTACGCCACTGCCTGCTGGAGTGTAGAAAAAGTTAACTGTATGTTATTTGGGGGGGGGGGGGGGGGGCACAGTGATTCCCAGGGGGGGGGGGGGGCATTTGCCCCAGTGTAGCACCACCTATGTTAGTATAGTAGAATATCGAAATAGTGAACTCTGATACAGTAAACCTCTGGTTATTGTAAACTCTGTCTCCAAGTCCTAGCAAATGACTTCGTATAAATATACAATGTATGACTAGGGTGTAACTAGACTTAATAGGGCCCCACCTTGCAAAATGATAACATGGGGACCCCTTGGACTCCAAACCCTATGCAGGTCATGTGATCGGGAGCTAGCGAATGGCAGCCCAGAGTGTTCTACTGTAAAGCAGTCACTGGAAACAGGAAAAAAATTACACCCGCTCCCGCTACTCATTAATCTGCATGGCGGGAGGAGGTGGCGGGGACGGGTTTTGTGAGCGAACGAGAACGTTTTTTTTTTTTTGCTATTTGGCTGCACTTACGGTTGAGGAAAAGGAGGAGGAGGGGCCAAACTTTTTCCTTTTGTATTGTTGCAGAGTCTTTCATATAAAGATCTAGTGCAATGTTTTGTGCATCGCAAGTCTGTAATTTTTTATTTTAATTCGTTTTTTGGAACTAATCCTGTACATTGAAATGACATGGCTGGCTGGCTGACTCCTGTACAGGATTATGCTGAACATTCTGAAAATCTAAAATGTAAATTGACCAATCAAAATCAAAAGTGAAAGCATTCATTTAATCCATTTTCAAGCTGAAAAAGTTTAAAGTACCATTTGCATAATTCTGCATCAACTTAGAATTATTTGCATATTTGAAGTCAAGTAGAAAGTTGGCATTGAGCCAAAACTTTGTGCTAAACACTTTTAGATCTCAGTAAGGGCTGGAACCCACAGGAGCGCTTTTGGCAGCGTTTTGGCAGCACTGCGATACGCTAGCAGTTTGCCAAAACGCTGGGCTAATGTTAATGGATGGGGCAACTTCCACAGGAGCGTTTGAAACGCAAACGCAGGACCTGCAGCATTTTCGGAGCGTTAGCGCTTCAATGTAAAGTATTGAAACGCTAGCAGAAACGCTCAGCAAAACCTAAACTGAGCGGTTTTGCTAGCGTTTTGCGGTTCAGCACACTGTAACAAAATGAAAAATAATTCACAGGACCAATCAGGATAAAAACGCAAAACGCAAAACGCTAGGCACCCGCTGGGGAAAAAAATACAATGTTGCAAAACACGACCAAAAACGCGCATGAATCCGCTTGCAAACCGCTCAGACAAAACGCTAGCGGTTGCGTTTTGCGTTTGCGGTTTTCAGTGGGTTCCAGGCCTAAGTACTTGCTCACACCTAGGGCGTTTTCGCTATTTTTTCAGCGCTGGCGATTTTGAAAATCGCCTTAAAAGCGCTTGTGCAGTGAGTCCTTATAGGACTGTTCATATCTGTGCGTTTCGGCAGCTTTCCGCTGACTATAGAGCTGCCTGTACCATTTTAGGGCGTTTTTGCTACAATGGAAGGTATAGGAAAAACTCAAAACGCTCACAAAATCGCTTTTGCGGCGATTGCGTTCGCGCTTTTAAGAATAAATACATTGTGTTTATTATTTTTTGGGTCAAAGAGTTCACTTCCTGACTTGTTCTGCAAAAGTGCTTTACACAAAATCGTAGCTCGCAGGTAAGCACCAGGAGGGAATAAAATAATCGCTCACAAAATCGCAAAATGGCCGTCAGCGATTTCGATTTTAGATGTAAACAAAGCCTTACAATTGAATATGGGAAACTAATCAGACTTCAGCAGTAGACAGAAGTAGTTTTGTGCAGAAACGCCTATAGATAATGGTTAAGTTAAAATAAAAACCGATGTCCTGAATTAAAGCTAATGTTAAAGGGGCACTATGGCGAAAAATTGTAAAATGTAAAATATATGCAAACACAGACAAATAAGAAGTACGTATTTTACAGAGTAAAATGAGCCATAAATTACTTTTCTCCTATGTTGCTGTCACTTACAGTAGGTAGTAGAAATCTGACAGAAGTGACAGTTTTGGACTGTTCCATCTCTTCATGGATGTTAAGCCTGTTCCATCTCTTCAGGCTTAACATTCACTTTAAAACTATGCACATTTCATTCGAAATGAGATTCCATAAGTGGAATTATACTCCCTAAACTAACAATTAAGTAACAACTCTTAGTTAAATAATAAAAGAACATTTGAAAGCATTCCTTGTGTGTACAAATGTTTATGTTACTGCAGAGAGCAGTACAGGCTTTTTTTTGTTTTATCTCTGGCTAATTGGCAAATGTAATCATTGCCGGTTGAAGCTCTCTGCATGTGTCTTCACTCTGCCCCCCTCCCTCTGCTGAATAGACACATTGCCATGGCAACAGCTGAGCCACTTCAGCAGAAAAGGGGAGGGGCAGAGTGAAGGCACAAGCCAATGAACCAGAGATGAGCAAGTTTATACTGCTCTCTGCAGTGGAAGTTTTTACACACAGGGAGTGCTGCTAAATGTTTTTATGTAACTAAGAATATTTACTAAAATGTTAGTTTTGGGAGTATAGCACCACTTTAAATCTTGTTCTGTTCTGCATTTAAAAGTTTTTCCATGTAGTCAGAACTGAATTTCTGGAAAGCCACATAGGCCTAAACCTAGGGCAGCTACTGCTGAAGTGGGTGACTGGGTATGCAATAGTAGGCTGCAAATGAAAAAGTGAGGCTGCTAAACAGGAGCAACACATGGAAGGGAGCAACCTAAGGGAGCCTTCCATTGGAATAGGAGGGGGCTGTTGCACATGGATGCTACACATGAAAGAGAGGGCTGCACATGGAATGGGAGGAGGCTGCTGTACATGGATGTTACACATGGAAGAGGGGTCTGCACATGGAAAGGGAGAGGCTGCTGTACATGGATGTTACACATGGAAGAGGGGGCTGCACATGGAATAGGAGGAGGCTGCTGCACATAGATGCTACAAATGAAAGAGAGGGCTGCACATGGAATGGGAGGAGGCTGCTGTACATGGATGTTACACATGGAAGAGGGGTCTGCACATGGAAAGGGAGAGGCTGCTGCACATAGATGCTACAAATGAAAGAGAGGGCTGCACATGGAATGGGAGGAGGCTGCTGTACATGGATGTTACACATGGAAGAGGGGGCTGCACATGGAATGGGAGGAGGCTGCTGTACATGGATGATACACATGGAAGAGGAGGCTGCACATGGAATGGGAGGAGGCTGCTGTACATGGATGTTACAAATGAAAGAGAGGGCTGCACATGAAATGGGAGGGACGCTGCTGTACTTGGATGTTACACATGGAAGAGGGGGCTGCACATGGAATGGGAGGAGGCTGCTGTACATGGATGTTACACATGGAAGAGGGGGCTGCACATGGAATGGGAGGAGGCTGCTGTACATGGATGTTACAAATGAAAGAGAGGGCTGCACATGAAATGGGAGGGACACTGCTGTACTTGGATGTTACACATGGAAGAGGGGGCTGCACATGGAATGGGAGGAGGCTGTTGTACATGGATGTTACACATGGAAGAGGGGGCTGCACATGGAATGGGAGAGGCTGCTGTACATGGATGTTACACATGAAAGAGGGAGTTACACATGGAATGGGAGGAGGCTGCTGCACATGGGTGTTACACATGGAAGAGGGGGCTGCACATGGAATGGGAGGAGGCTGCTGTACATGGATGTTACACATGGAAGAGGGGGCTGCACGTGGAATGGGAGGAGGCTGCTGTACATGGATGTTACAAATGAAAGAGAGGGCTGCACATGAAATGGGAGGGACGCTGCTGTACTTGGATGTTACACATGGAAGAGGGGGCTGCACATGGAATGGGAGAGGCTGCTGTACATGGATGTTACACATGAAAGAGGGGGCTGCACATGGAATGGGAGGAGGCTGCTGTACATGGATGTTACACATGGAAGAGAGGGCTGTACATGGAATGGGAGGGGCTGCTGTACATGGATGTTACACATGAAAGAGGGAGCTACACATGGAATGGGAGAGGACTGCTGCACATGGGTGTTACACACAGAAGTGTCGGCTGCACATGGAAGTGGGGCCAAAAGGAAACTGGCCTGGAGGCAAAAATAAAGTATAAATGTTGCCTCGCTTACGGTCTGGCTGTGTACTGATGACTCTGCAGTGTTTATTATTACTTGGAATAAGATTGGATTTATAAAAAAAAAAAAAAAAAGAAACAAGTAGGAGTTGTTGAACTTTGCCTGCGACATGTGCGCGACTCCCATGGGTTTCTGGGAAAGTATCAGTGTAGATTTAGCATCACATGCGAGTCAGCCTCTCTGTATACATAATGATACTGAGAATGTAAAGAATTGTTCGCTCTACAGGAATAGATTAGACAAACCTGAGGTATTATGTACAGAATGTCCCAGAGCCGGCGGCGCAGCTCGAGAGCGTGTGAGAAATTCCAGCAGCGATTCTACATCAGCTCAGCTGATTCTACATCAAACATCGAGCCGAGCCTCAGTCCATACGGCTAACTTAAAGAGGAACTCCAGTGAAAATAATGTAATTAAAAAGTGCTTCATTTTTACAATAATTATGTATAACTGATTTAGTCAGTGTTTGCCCGCTGTAAAAACTTTTAAATCCCTGATTTACATTCTGACATTTATCACATGGTGACATTTTTACTGCTGGAAGGTGATGTAGCTGCTGCTTGCTTTTTTTTGGCAGTTATTGTGAACAGCTATTTCCCACAATGCAACATGGTTCACAGACAAGAAACTGCCAGGACCATGGAGCTTCTTGTGGGAGGGGTTTCACCACAATATCAGCCATACAGCGCCCCCTGATGATCCGTTTGTGAAAAGGAATAGATTTCTCATTGGAAAGGGGATATCAGCTACTGATTGGGATGAAGTTGAATTCTTGGTCATGGTTTCTCAAAATTCTCATTAAAGAAGAACTCTCACCTTCATTCCAAGCTATATCTGGAGCAGCTGCCATCATCATCCAATCAGGTTTCAGCTGGTAAATGAAAGAAAGATTTGGATTGGTAGTTATGTTCAACGGTGTAACTGTTGCTATGGATGTTTTTGCACCTGCTCTGACCCCCCCCCCCAAAAAAAAGACAGCAAAAACACACTTATTTTTGCTGTCTTTCCTTTTTTTTATAGTTTTGGGTTATAACACACTCTTCCTTTACAGATATTATGAGGGGTAAAAGGTAACAAACAAACATAAACACAAACAACCATTTCACAAAGGATGAAGCTTTTAACTGCTTCACCGATTAGCCGATCTCTGTGTTTGCAGCAGATGAGCCATAATCCAGTTATTATAAACTGACGCTGCTTCGAACACCTTGAAACCTTGACATTTATTAGAAGTGACATATGGGCCAAACATTTCTGTAGCACAAAAAGTCCTTTCTGAGTCATTTATTCGAGTTATAAAGAGAATCTGGTTTCACAGATGCTGAGAAAAGCCCAAGTTCACACCAAACAGCCTCTAGTGTTTTTTTTTTCAGGTCTTTGTATATCAATGCGACAGTCAGGGGAATAAGTACAAACTACGGGAGGGGAAAATTAAACTTTGCTGAACCCCCCAATATTTAGACTGTTTGCCTTCCATACATGAACTTAGCTACAAACCATGGAGCTTACCAGTTAACATTTTATGGTGCACCCCTCTCTAGGTCCCCCTTCCTCTTTCCAGTTATCACCTTTACCCTTCTCAGCCACTCCCTTGCTCTGTAGCAGGAATGGCCAGAAAAGTGTTCCTCCACCCTCTATAGCAAGCAGGGCGGGGCTGAGGCAAGAGAGGCTCCAGCCTCAGGGCGCAGTGTAGGAGGGTGTGCACAACTCACTCAGCTATCATTCCGCTATTGTGTCTGAAGCAGAGAGTAATAAGCAAAGGGGATACATGGCAGTGACTGCAAGCCAGATAACTAGAGATTAGGGTGTTGGGAGCACCTCTTAGTCTAATAGCAATCAGTGTGTGACGGCTGGGGTGGGAGGGATGAGGGGTGCACTTTGGTGTCTCAGCCTTGATTGCTGGAGGACCTTGTCCCGGCTCTGATAGCAAGTATGGCCGGTATGATACTCCACCCCTCTCCCCATAGTGCAGAGTTGAACAACAGAGCATGGTATTTTACATACTTGTACAATGGTCGGGTCCCTTTTCTTCATCATCACTGCATAGCATGTACAGCTCCCAATGTGTGTCACGTGACATCATGCAGGAGCCATAGGAGGTATGCTGCAGTGGTGCTTAGCTGCAGTGAAGAGAAGGGACATGAAAGTCACTAGACTAGGAGATTAGAGCCAACCTGTGTTGGAGAAGGATGGGCCAGTAGCCAAGTGTCATATAACAAATGTGTCTACCAAGATCGCCTAGCATAACAGTGCGCATAGCTCCCAACTGTCCCTCTTTTGGAACCCTGACCCTCTGTCCCTCTCCCTTCCTCATTTATCCCTCTTTCAGGACTGATGTACAGATTTATATACATTTTTTGTTCTCTTGAAAAAATGTGTTTAATTGACTCCAAACTTTATTTCCATCCTTTAACCTTCCTGGCGGTAACCCCGAACGTAGTTCGCTGTAAGCCGCGCAGGAGGTTTTCTCCGGCCCTGCTCGGCCGATTTTCTTAATTTTTTTTTTGCTGGACGCAGCTAGCACTTTGCTAGCTGCGCCAGCACACTGATCGCCGCCGCCCCGCGCCCGATCGCCGCTATCCGTTGCGGCGCGCGGGCCCCCCCCCCCAGGCCCCGTGCTCCGCCTGGCCAATTAGTGCCAGGCAGCGCCGAGGGATGGATCGGGACTCCCAATGACGTCACGACGTCGCTGACGTCGGTGACGTCATCCCGCCCCGTCGCCGTGGCGATGGGGGAAGCCCTCCAGGAAATCCCGTTCTTTGAACGGGATTTCCTGATCGGAGATCGCCGAAGGCGATTGAAGCGGGCGGGGGGATGCCGCTGAGCAGCGGCTATCATGTAGCGAGCCCTGGGCTCGCTGCATGATTTAAAAAAAAAAAACTGCCGCGCTGCCTCCTGGCGGAATTTTTCATACCGCCAGGAGGGTTAAATTGATATATTTCTTATTTTCAAATGTTAATATGAAACAAAATGAACCAGGATAGAAAGGACCAGTGTGGTTTGAACTATAAAACAACATAATTTTCTTATGAAAACTTTATGGTATCCATGACTAGGGGTGTGTCGGGGGTGTGGTTTAAGTGTCCCTCTTTCTTATCTGAAAAAGTTGGGAGGTATGACAGTGCGGTCACACTCACCATCACTCCCTCCAATCATAACAAGTGTGGTCATTAGGATTAGGTGTCAGGAAGATAAACTCAGCACTGGTTCTAGTTGCAATGGGGCCCCTGGACAAAATTAACCTGGGGGACCCCACTGAACCCCCCTGTCTCCATAAGCATTTTATTTCTTGGCAGATTCCACCCTATGTAATAACATGTGCCTGGTCACTGAGAAGAGGTGGCCAGCAAGACGGGAATGCATGGACTAATGGAGGAGTGCTGGCCGGGACTGGGGAGCCACAATGCTGCCTAAGCTGTACAGGGGCCCCAAAATAAAGTTGTGGGGGGGAGGGGTTTGGCAGCGCTCTGAGGCAATTGCCCAGTTTGCCCCTATGGAGGCACCGGCCCTGAATAAGGCCCCGTTCACACTTGCGGTTGTTTGCCAAACGGACCGGATGACCTGACCGGATCCGGATCGGAACCGTACGGTTCTGATCCGGATCCGATCCGGATCCGGTCAGGTTGCATCAGGTGTTCATCAGGATGCGATCCGGATCCGTTTGGCAAAAGTAACGTAAAAAACAAAAAAAATGTTGGGGTCTGGGAGGTCAGCAGAAGGGGGACCTGTGGAATCAGGCCCTCTGCTGTTTAGCACTCACCTCCACCTGCGACATGCTGCCAACATCTCCGGATCCGGATCCAGCTGTGCTGCTCCACTCCAAAATGCTTGCCCACGTGTCCCCATCCAATATCGCTGCAACAATCCGCATAGGAAGTGGGGTAGAACATCCGGATTTCTCAGCCAGTGTGTTGTGCGCTCTCCGGTTCCCATTGGTTTGTATTGGCCGGATGGTGCAGTCCGGCTCCGCCCCGGATACGGCTGCCGGAGGAGCCGGATCAAAAAATAGCGCATGTTGGAACGGAGGCCGGAGTCCGGATCCGGCCTGGATCCGGTCCGGCAGAACGGACGCATGTGAACGGACGCATAGGCTTTCATTGCTATGCCGTGCGTCCGTTCCGTCCGTTCTGCAAGCGGTGCGGCTCCGGCACGGCGATTCCGGACGGCCACCGCTAATGTGAACCGGGCCTAATCTAGGGTCATGGGGACTGGTTAGCAGCTAAAAGCTAATGGGAACCCCCCTTTTTTTTTTTTTAAAGTCAGATACTCACCTAAGGAGAGGGAGGCTCTGGGTCCCATAGAGCATTCCCTCTCCTCTCCCGGTGCCTGCTGCTGTCCTGGCTCCCCTGTAGCGGTATTGGACCGTTTCGGTCCAATACCGCTGTCTTCTGTCTTCTTCGGAAATGCTTGGGGAGCCCGAGTGCTCCCGAAGACGGGCCGCTCTACACTGCGCACGCCCTCTATGGCGCACTCGCGTGTGCGCCGCCTGTCTTCAGGAGGACTCGGCTCCCGAAGACTTCCGAAGTCCCCTCGGCGGGGGATGCGAACGGGGGAGCCAGCGCAGCACCGGGGGCACCGGGAGAGGAGAGGGATGGCTCATTAGCACCCGAGCCTTCCCTCTCCTTAGGTGAGTATCTGACGGGGTTACATTAGCTTTAAAGCACACCTGAAGCGACAGGCATATGGAGGCTGACATTTTTTTTATTTTAAACAATGCACATTGCCTGGCAGTCCTGCTGATCCTCTGCCTCTAATACTCTCATGCTGGGAATACACGTTACGTTTTTCACGTTCGATTCTGTGTGCAATTCATTAGCTATTCGATATCCTGCTCTATTCTCTTATCTTCCACTCGCTTTTCTCATCTTTTTTCCATTCACTTCTATGAGAAACAGGGCCGAAAAGAATCGAGCAGAACATCGGACATGTCAGAATTTTATCATCGAAGGCAACTATCGGAACGATTCTTCGCAAAAAAAGTAACGTGTATTCCCAGCATTACCCGTTGACCCTGAACCAGCATGCGGCGGATCAGATGTTTGGCCTACTGTATTTGTCTCATGCTTGTTTCAGGTGTGTGATTCAGACACTGCTGCAGCCAAAGAGATCAGCAGGACTGCCAGGCAACTGATACTGTTAAATATTAAATAAAGATGGAAGTCTTTATACCCCTCCCAGTTCAGGCCTCCTTTCATAAGAAGTGAAAGTTTTCTGTTTGTAATAAAACTCTGTCTGCACCAGTTATTGTTTTTGAGAAGGAGAACAGGTTTGACAAGTAAACAGACTTGAAGGGTAAAGGAAGGAAGCACCTTGTGTATTTGCATTTCCAGATCTGTTCCAGTAGCTGTGTGAACATCCTGTACCCGAGTCAGGTACGCTCATCACCTGCCAAGGTCATAAACTTTGGGGGGGTGTCAAGGCAGAGGTTTCTATGAGAAACTCAAATTGCAGCGCCACTACAAGAACATATGTATATATAAAGCCTAACACATAAGGATAGGAGCAAACATAATAAGCCAGTTATTCCACTTCTTTGGTTGACCACAGTGCTGGTCGTAATGGAGAAAGCTACGCTTACGGATCATTACGCGTAATTTTACGCTATTACGCATTACGAAATTACGCTTACGGCATAGACAGTCAATTTCGGTGCATGTCTATAATTACGCATAGCACTTACGCAATTACGCGTAAGTATACCGTAATTCAGGTTATTACGTTATATGTTTACGCGTAAAATCCTACTAGCAATTAATGCGTAAGGTCATGCTGCCAAGCGGAAAAGTTGACGCATGGATCAATGTTAGGTAGCCGCCGACTTTAAGGGTTAATAGCAAAGCCCCCTTAAGTGCTAAGAGCCTCAAATTTGGAGAATATATTAAGGAGATCAGAAGGAATAAGAGGAAAAAAATTTTTTTCAAAAAGACCTTATAGTTTTTGAGAAAATGGATGTTAAAGTTTCAAAGGAAAAATATATACATTTAAAAACCCGCCGACTTTAACGGTTAATAGCAAAGCCTGCTTAAAATTTAGGAACACCAAATTCACAGGGTATATTAAGGGGATCAGTGGGAATAAGAGGAAAAAATTTTTTTTCAAAAAGACCTTATAGTTTTTGAGAAAATCGATTTTTAAGTTTCAAGGGCGAAAATGTCTTTTAAATGCGGAAAATGTCAGTTTTTTTTGCACAGGTAACAATAGTGTTTTATTTTCATAGATTCCCCCAAGTGGGAAGAGTTTTACTTACTTCGTTCTGAGTGTGGGAAATATAAAAAAAAAACGACGTGGGGTCCCCCCTCCCAGACCTCTTTAACCCCTTGTCCCCCATGCAGACTGGGATAGCCAGAATGCGGAGCACCGGCCGCGTGGGGCTCCGCACCCTGACTATACCAGCCCGCATGGTCCATGGATTGGGGGGTCTCGGAAGGGGAGGGGCAGCCAAGCTTTCCCCCCCCCCTCCGAGCCCTTGTCCAATCCAAGGACAAGGGGCTCTTCTCCACCTCCGATGGGCGGTGGAGGTGGAGGCCGCGATTTCCTGGGGAGGGGTTCATGGTGGCATCTGGGAGTCCCCTTTAAAAAGGGGTCCCCCAGATGCCCACCCCCCTCCCAGGAGAAATGAGTATAGAGGTACTTGTAGTACCCCTTACCCATTTCCTTTAAGAGTTAAAAGTAAATAAACACACAAACACATAGAAAAAGTATTTTAATTGAACAAAAAACATAACCACGAAAAAAGTCCTTTAATATTCTTAATTAACCATTAATACTTACCTGTCCCTTTAAAAGCCAGTTCCCACGCAATATCCTTGGAAATATACTAATCAGTTACAATGTAACAAAGTTATTACAATGTAACAACTTTGTTACATTGTAACTACGCCGCACCCGACGTCACTCACCGCCGCCACCGCGTCTGCGCTGCACGGACCGACAGAGCTCTGAGCTATAGCTCAGAGCTCTCTAAGCATCTTTGTATTTGGGCTCCAAGGAGCCCCATTGGTCCTTAGCAGACCAATGGGGTTCCTTCTGATTTGAAGGAACCCCATTGGTCTGCTAAGGACCAATGGGGCTCCTTGGAGCCCAAATACAAAGATGCTTTCGAGAGCTCTGAGCTAATATAGCTCAGAGCTCTGTCGGGTGAAGGGACGCTAAGTCCCCGCCGGCTCCGCTGCCCTCCCCGCCTCTCCCACATGTCACCTATATACATGCTGGCACCCATGGGTGCCAGCATGTATATGAAGTAAAAAGTTCTGGGGTAGTGAGCCCCTCAAGGTGCGATCTGGCCACCCGACAATCACTCGGCTGCTCCCATGTTAGTCACTAGAGGAATATGTAAAAAAGAGAGGAGCGCTCTGAGATTTCCAGCAATGATAGATCAATTAACACTAGGAAAGGTCTCACCTAGTATTAGTGTGGCCGGTACAGCGTACTCAGCCGCGATTCGCATGCGTCCCTCTTAGGCAGCCGGGGACCGGGCTCTCCGTGGCAGCAAGGCAGAGACAGGGCGGAGGCGACGTCACCAACTCCAGACCTCCTTGCGATGGTAGCGAGGACGTCTGTTCAAACACACGCTGAAAGGCGTGGTGAGCAGCGTCCAATTGTCCGTGAATGGTAAAAATAGAGGCAGGGGAATAGACTGGCCACAGTGTTACAATATGGCACAAAATACATATGGGACTATAAAATAAAGGTTTATTAAAATGACAACGCGTTTCCCGGAGGAACATCCTCCGCTTTCTCAAGTCTTACATTTACAATTGACAAGCACAATCCTTTATACAGCATACATCCTACATGATAGCCAATCAGCTTAGCCTGGGAAATGACCTCAAGGGATCCTAATGATCCTAATAGATCCGAAACTACCTTAGTACCCTTAGTAGAAAGGAAAGTCTATTAGTTACTATGCATGCACTAACATAGTAAGGCAGGTAATCAGTCACCCAGTGCATAGTGGAGGAAATCTAGCAAAGACCAGAAGTAAAACATAAAAGTTCCCACTGCAGTTTGAACTCCCCCATTCTCCAAAGTATAACGTGACAATACAGAGCCATCAAAAACCCCTAATAAGGACTCATGGGTTCGAACTAGGACCCAAAGGGACAATTATCAATTTATAACATACATACACACATCAAGGTGCGCATGTACAGTTAACCTATATGAACATACATATGAGTCTGGGGGCCCGGTTCACAAAAGAGCGCCCACCCCCAGCGCGGCCGTCCCCGCGCGAATCCCCGGCGTCCCCGCGTGAATCTCCGCGCCCGCGCGCAACCAGACGCCCCACGCGAAACAGCCACCGCCCCCGCGCGCAAACGCGAACCCCCGCGCAAAAGCGACAACGATCCCGCACGAAGATCCGCGCTCGCGCACGAACACGACCCCGCGCGAAAACGCCCAACCGCGCGCGAACGCGAAAACCCGCGCGAAAACGGACGCGCCACAAGCCAGCACCCCCCTGCGAACCAAGCCCTATGTCTCACAGTCCCCACCTAGCGTGGGGACTGCGAGGCAGACATACCATTCTTTGTCACACTCCAATACTATTGCAAAGTGGGTTGTAGGTGGCTCATCTCCTCAAGGCACTTATTCAGACCCCCCGGCTCCAATGTCCCCAATTTCAAGATCCAAAAGGACTCCCGTCTACAAAGCATGCGATATCTCTCATACTTATTGGAATGATGCACTTGTTCTATTATGGTGACCCTCAGAACGTCAAAGTTCCTATTGTGCACTAAATTACAATGGTTAGACACCCCATGTTTTGGCTCCCCCTTGGTAACATTAAATCTGTGTTTATTAAGTCTGGTTTGGAATTTTTGGGTAGTGCGGCCTACATAGGACAGGTTGCAGGGGCATGTTAGTAAGTATATTACATATGCACTTTGGCAGTCTACGCGACTTTTAATCGGATATTGTATTGAACCATTGGTTTGGAAGGTAACTGCACCATCGTTAATAGTTTTGCAACTGAGACACCGTGTGGACTTACATGAATAACACCCCAACTTCGCCTGATTCTCATTGTGGACTGGATTCCTGTTCATTGGCAATCTACTTGGCGCTACATAGCCCCTGATGGTCTTACCCCTCCTGAAGACCAATTGAGGTCTCGGGGGGAGGGTTTGTTTAAGTACTGGATCACTCAGTAGAACTGGCCAATATTTTTCAAAAATATGTTTACATTCTCCAGCCTGTCCAGAAAAATCGACAATAATGGGCAGGCGATTGGTGATTGGATTTGCTGTTTCTAGATTCTTTCCCTTCCTAGAATCTTTGGGCAATAAACAATCGTGTTGTGAGAGGGCAAAGGCCCTCTCCTGGGCAGACTCTACCAAGGGAAGGGGATAATGTTTTTCCAAAAATCTTGATTTCAATACTTTAGATTGACGATTGAAATCATCATCATTGGTGCAATTTCGGCGCAATCGTTTAAATTGGCCGAATGGCACATTTTTTAGCCACGGCTTGTGGTGGGCACTATGGTAATCAAGATACCCATTTCTATCGGTGGGTTTAAAATAATTCACTGTGCTAATGTTGGCAGTATCAGAATCGACTCTAATCTCTAGGTCCAAAAAATGTATCTTATGGGGGTTGGTCTCCATAGTAAAAGATAGACCCAATTGGTTGTCATTCAGGTATTCCACGTATCTCATTAATTCCTCCTCTGAACCCTCCCATACACATAGAATATCGTCTATAAAACGGCGATGTAGGACGAGGCCCGCCCGGAACGGGTTGTCAGTGGACCACACGAGTTGGTCCTCCAACCAACCCATATATAGATTTGCAAAGGCCGGAGCGAACCTCGTCCCCATCGCCGTTCCTCGCAACTGTAAATAGAAACAATCCAGGTAGGTAAAGTAGTTAGTCTTCAATATAAACTCGATAGAATCAAGTATGAATTGTTTTTGGGCGTCCGGCATAAGCGGATCGCCCTCCAAATAGTAACCAATGGCCCTGAGGCCCAAATCATGTGGTATATTAGTATATAGTGCACAGACGTCAAGGGTCACCCATCTGTGTAGGGGAATGGACCATTGTAGTTCCTTTAGTACCTGTATGGTATGGGTCGTGTCCTTTAAATAAGCAGGTAGCTGGCAGACGAACTTCTGGAGGTGGAGATCGATATAGTGGGAAAGACCACTCGTAATCGAGTCCACCCCCGCGACAATCGGTCTGCCAGGGGGATTTTTGGTGCATTTATGCACCTTTGGTAGGTGGTAGAAAAAAGGGATTTTGGGAGCCTCGATGTTAAGATAATTATATTCGTCGATCTTTATTACACCATTGGAAAGGGCCTGGCCAATAAGCTCTCTATATTTTTTAAGAAAGTCAGCCGTGGGGTCGTAGGTAAGCTTCTTATAATATAGGGGATCCCCCAGTAATCTAAGGGCCTCTTCCACGTATGTATCCCTGTCCTGAACCACCACCCCACCCCCCTTATCTGTCTCCCTGATGACAATAGTGTCATTCTCCCTCAGTGATTTCAAGGCCTTCCTTTCAGACCTAGTGAGATTGGATCGGCGAACCGATTTGTTAGACAATTTTAGTATATCATTAGTAACCAGTTGGCAAAAGGTTTCTACTTGAGGACCTTTGTATTGAGTAGGATTGAATTTAGACTTGCCCTTTAATTTAGTTGGAATAGAATTGAATAGTAGCGAGTCTGCAAATTCATCAAAACCAGTGGAAAGGGGATCACTCAGATCCACTGTACCCACTATCTCCACAGTACTAACGTCATCTACATCACTAGAAGTTTTCTTATTTTTCTTAAGGGCAAGGTACCTTTGTAAGGACAGCTTGCGGATGTATGCATGTACATCAGTAAGGATTTGAAATGTATTCACCTTATCACTAGGACAGAAGGACAGTCCTTTATTTAAAATGGATACCTCACTAGAGGATAAGATATAGGAGGATAGATTAAAAATGGGAACTACAGGATTAGGGTCGATGGGGACATTTACGATTGGTGTCGTTTTTTTCCGGGCTCCAGTCCCTCTTCTACCCCTTCTGTGAGATCTAGATCTGACAGAGATCTTTTGAGTCTCTCTTTCCTGAAGAACTCCGTGATTCGTGGATATGTGGGGACAGGGAGCCGACTCCTGGATATTCGTTGTGGAATCGGAACCCTGTCCCCCCCTAAAAAAATCTTACAGGGAGAATCACCAGACGGGGATCTATACCTGGGGGGGTCTAGCGGCAGTATTCTCCATCTTGTCTACGTCACTATCACCCTCAGGTGCACTTTTAGCAGGTTCAGCATGTACCTGGGCCTCAACAATCAATTGAGTAATATTGGTCAAGGGACTATTAATGGGCAGTATGGCAAGGGTCTGAGCCTCACTTACCAATTGCAATGCACTGACCAGTGGACTACAAGGGGCGATATTGGGTAGGTCTGTATAAGAATTTTCCAGCGACGTTTCAAGGCTGTCATCCGCTGCCATTGCCAACAGTGATGCGGCGGCCTCGGACGAGAGTCCATCCGTATTTAGCTGCATAGTCTCGGTTATAGTGGGCACAGATATGGGGATAGGGCTATTCCTAGGTGTACCAAACTTTGGTTTGGCCGCCATGGGTGGCTTGGTTGTTTTTTTGGAGTTGTAGAAAACCCTTGTACCATTATTCTGAATAATTCCTGTCTGGGTTAGTCCTTTAGAGATATTGACTCTTTCTCTGTAGTTCAAATATTTTGCCTTTTTCACAGGGGGTTTGGGGAATAATCTCTCATAACGTCCATAGGGGGCAGAGCATATTCCAGGGAGAGAGGATGCACGGTTAGCTCCATGGACATTGTCAGCTCTCATTGGCCCGTTTTGATGATAGCTGGGTTGTACTCCCATTTGAGCACCATATCTGGGTGCTGTAGGGATCGACATAAGGGAGGGCAGTTTTGTTGGCCCTATGTTATCACAGTCCTGAGGGGGGTGTATTGGTACTCTGCCAGACCGTTCTAACGTGTGCTCTTTCCCAGGCACTTTCCATGCTCTGTTCTGTCCCCTAACATAGTCCGCCTGATCCCTGGCAAACTTCCCCACCTTTTTCCGGTACAATTCCCCTTCAAGATGGCGGAGTCTGCCAGTGACCCTGCAGTCCCAGGACATAAAAAATGGGTCCCCCTTATATTTTTCAAGTGAGTTCATTTCCCTCTCGATGTCCACCTGTAATAGGCGGATAATGGATTCCCTTTTAGCAATAATGATATCCATAGCCTCGATTGACTTGCTGTCCCAATAGTTATCCCATGTCTCCGTATAATCTACATCAGACATAAATGCGGATTGTAAAGGGACCCTGAGACCTCGTTGCACAATTCTAGCGTTCTTATACTTTTCCATAAACAATATATCTATTGAATGTTTCATTTCCTTTTCCAATAGATCCTCCAAGCTCCTCATCTGAGTAATAATAATTTTCTCTCTAGGACCATCCCGTATTAAAGGCCGCTCTCCCCCCGCAGGACAACCCAAGGATAATCTGAATACCTTCCTATTAGCATAGTATTCCATAGTTCAGGCAGTCATAGACATAAAACCACAATTAATAGAACAAATTAGCTAGCAATAAAAGCGATATTGATATACAGTAAAACACAATAACAATTCCAGGAAAGCACATATGGCAGTCCTAGTTAGACCCAAGGAAGGGAATGCGCGTACCCCTGCACAGTTGCACGCATAAACATATACACATATAAAGGTAACCTTGATACGTTTGCGCGCGGGGGCGGTGGCTGTTTCGCGTGGGGCGTCTGGTTGCGCGCGGGCGCGGAGATTCACGCGGGGACGCCGGGGATTCGCGCGGGGACGGCCGCGCTGGGGGTGGGCGCTCTTTTGTGAACCGGGCCCCCAGACTCATATGTATGTTCATATAGGTTAACTGTACATGCGCACCTTGATGTGTGTATGTATGTTATAAATTGATAATTGTCCCTTTGGGTCCTAGTTCGAACCCATGAGTCCTTATTAGGGGTTTTTGATGGCTCTGTATTGTCACGTTATACTTTGGAGAATGGGGGAGTTCAAACTGCAGTGGGAACTTTTATGTTTTACTTCTGGTCTTTGCTAGATTTCCTCCACTATGCACTGGGTGACTGATTACCTGCCTTACTATGTTAGTGCATGCATAGTAACTAATAGACTTTCCTTTCTACTAAGGGTACTAAGGTAGTTTCGGATCTATTAGGATCATTAGGATCCCTTGAGGTCATTTCCCAGGCTAAGCTGATTGGCTATCATGTAGGATGTATGCTGTATAAAGGATTGTGCTTGTCAATTGTAAATGTAAGACTTGAGAAAGCGGAGGATGTTCCTCCGGGAAACGCGTTGTCATTTTAATAAACCTTTATTTTATAGTCCCATATGTATTTTGTGCCATATTGTAACACTGTGGCCAGTCTATTCCCCTGCCTCTATTTTTACCATTCACGGACAATTGGACGCTGCTCACCACGCCTTTCAGCGTGTGTTTGAACAGACGTCCTCGCTACCATCGCAAGGAGGTCTGGAGTTGGTGACGTCGCCTCCGCCCTGTCTCTGCCTTGCTGCCACGGAGAGCCCGGTCCCCGGCTGCCTAAGAGGGACGCATGCGAATCGCGGCTGAGTACGCTGTACCGGCCACACTAATACTAGGTGAGACCTTTCCTAGTGTTAATTGATCTATCATTGCTGGAAATCTCAGAGCGCTCCTCTCTTTTTTAGCATGTATATGAGTGACAGGTGTGGGCGGAGTGGACGGCGGGAGCCGGCGGGGACTAGCGTGTATGCGGCGGCCGGCGGGTGAGCGGCGAGTGACGTCGGGTGCGGTGGTGTTACAAAGTAACAAAGTTGTTACATTGTAATAACTTTGTTACATTGTAACTGATTAGTATATTTCCGAGGATATTGCGTGGGAACTGGCTTTTAAAGGGACAGGTAAGTATTAATGGTTAATTAAGAATATTAAAGGACTTTTTTCGTGGTTATGTTTTTTGTTCAATTAAAATACTTTTTCTATGTGTTTGTGTGTTTATTTACTTTTAACTCTTAAAGGAAATGGGTAAGGGGTACTACAAGTACCTCTATACTCATTTCTCCTGGGAGGGGGGTGGGCATCTGGGGGACCCCTTTTTAAAGGGGACTCCCAGATGCCACCATGAACCCCTCCCCAGGAAATCGCGGCCTCCACCTCCACCGCCCATCGGAGGTGGAGAAGAGCCCCTTGTCCTTGGATTGGACAAGGGCTCGGAGGGGGAGGGGAAAGCTTGGCTGCCCCTCCCCTTCCGAGACCCCCCAATCCATGGACCATGCGGGCTGGTACAGTCAGGGTGCGGAGCCCCACGCGGCCGGTGCTCCGCATTCTGGCTATCCCAGTCTGCATGGGGGACAAGGGGTTAAAGAGGTCTGGGAGGGGGGACCCCACGTCGTTTTTTTTTTATATTTCCCACACTCAGAACGAAGTAAGTAAAACTCTTCCCACTTGGGGGAATCTATGAAAATAAAACACTATTGTTACCTGTGCAAAAAAAACTGACATTTTCCGCATTTAAAAGACATTTTCGCCCTTGAAACTTAAAAATCGATTTTCTCAAAAACTATAAGGTCTTTTTGCTATTAACCCTTAAAGTCGGCGGCTTTTTTATATTATACGGGAGCGTAATATTACGCGATTACGGCAGACTGTGTAATTTCAATGGGAGTTTACTGTCTTACGCGTAATTTGTTACGCGTAAAACGTAACCCAACGGTCTATGCGTAATTAATTACGCGTAATACCGTAGCCTTACACGTAACGCTTACGGTGCATTTGTAGTGAATTACGATGCGTAATTACGCTAATGCGTAATTTCGGCCCAGCACTGGTTGACCATGGTGAGGCCTGTTCTGAGTGGATGCTGTCCTGTTAAAGGGACTCTGAGCACCTCTCATGGGCATGCCTTTAAGCCAGACGACTTCCAACAAAATTGTGCTATGACCCCTCTGGAGGAGCCTCTTGCAATGGCCATGCGTGTCACTTCCTCTTCCTGCTTCATTTCATTGATGCACTTCTCTAACAGAGAAGACAGGGGTGACCCAGAAGTTATAACATAGCCAAGATGGCAGCCGCGATTTTTAAATTGAAATCGAACGAAAACTATTTGGTGTAGAACAGCATGAAATGAAAGACGAGAGCACAAGCTACAGAAAGGTATGCATCTTTAAGTACTTTGCAGTACTGATCGGAGTCTTAAAGGCATGACCATGAGAGGCGCTCTGAGTCCCTTTAAGGTCCGTACCCACCACGTGATTTTCCTGATCACACAAACGATGTTTAGCGATGCGCACTGATAATGACCATCACGGCAGATCAGATCTTTAAAAGGAACCTAAACTGAGAAGGATTTGGATTTTTCCTTTTAAAGTGGAGCTGTCAGCCATACTATCTCAGAAAAAAACATATATAAGTAGATAAATACTTGCTCTACTCACATAACATATGGATTGCACTGTCCACGTTTTGATTTTAGTGATTTTTCTACAGTACAAAAAGAGAAAATCCTTCTTAGCATTTCCCATTTTAAAGCAGTACGATCAGCCATACTATGCCAGGGAAAAAAAACGCATATATTAGTAGATAAATACTTGAGCTACTTGCATAACACATGTATTGTACTGTCCACGTTCTGATTTCAGTGAATGGTATATAGTAAATGATGAGAATTCTGTTCATGGTGGGGGCCATGTCTTTTGCCCACAGTTAAGGGCAAGGCTAACTCGTGATGTCATTTCTGCCCTTTATTATTTTTCTTGTCTCCTCCAATCGCTGAGTCGCCTCAGCCTTGCTTGTAAACACAAATGAGTAGGGGATTAGGTTTCAGATAAGCAGCTAGCAGGGAAATAATGAGAAGAGGAGGAATAGATTATAGATAAAAAGAACCCCCAGCATGCAATTCTTTGGCACTGACTACTAAAGAGCCAGTGCCTTTTAAGTATGTGGTAACTCCAAATCATAACAGCAGAAAAAGTTTTGAAAGTTTTGAATGCAGGATTAGCCTCTTTATCACTTAATACACTCAGACCAGTTGCTGTTGAAATTTGATTTTTATGGTGACGATACCGCTTTAACTGTGGCTATTTTAAAACCAATTTTGATTTCCTCCCTTACTCTCCTCTGCCTGATTGTGTATGCATTGCCCGCCCTCCACTATAGATAGTGCATTGTCTCAGCATGAGAAATACTGGCCAATCAGGGAGGAAAGAGGTGTGGGAGGGGAAAACAGGTGGGAAAGAGGCTTCAGCCAATCAGGCGGCATTAGTTAAGTCTGAGGGGAAGTACAGAAGCAAAAAAGCACAACCCAGCATGCCCTGCAACTTCCATTTTGTGTACCAAATTTTGTGTGGACCAAATAAGAGTCAGGTAAACTGGGGAATGATCATTTATCAACAAGAAAAGTAATAGTGATTTTAACTTTTGGATTGCCTGGTTAGCATCCTTATTACTTGTTTACCAGATAAAAATAAAGAATTGATTTTTTATTTTATGCCCGACAGTTACTATTTAAAATAATACCAGTTGCCTGACTCACCTGCTGATCCTGTGTCTGTAATACTATTAGTCACAGCCCCCGAACAAGCATGCAGATCAGGTGCTCTGACGGAAGTCAGACTGGATTACCTGCATGCTTGTTTCACGTGTGGGATCCAGCCACTACTGCAGCCAAAGAGATCAGCAGGACTGCCAAGAAACTGGTATTGTTTAAAAAAAACACCCATATCCCTTTCAGTTAAGGTTTCCTTTAAGATCCCTGGCGACTCTGTACAAAGTACAGCCATCGCTTAAATCCAATGGGTACCGTTTAAAAAAAGAAAAAGTCAGATACTCACCTAAGGAGAGGGAAGGCTCGGTCCTAATGAGCCTTCCCTCTCCTCTCCCGGTGCCCTCGGTGCTGCGCTGGCTCCCTCGTTCGCGTCCGCCGCCGCAGGGACTTCGGAGGTCTTCGGGAGCACTCGGGCTTCCGAAGACGGGCCGCTCCATACTACGTACGCGCGAGTGCGTCAAAGAGGGCGCTCGCGCATGCGTAGTATGGAGCGGCCGCGTCATCGGGAGCCCGAGTGCTCCCGAAGGCTTCCGAAAGCTCCCTTCGGCATGCGTAAGTGGCAGTATTTGACCGAACTGGTCGAATACTGCCACGGGGGATCCTGCGCGGGACCGGGCATCGGGAGAGGAGGGGGAAGGCTCATTAGGACCGAGCCTTCCCTCTCCTTAGGTGAGTATCTGACTTTTTCTTTTTTTTTAACGGTAAACATTCACTTTAACTTCTGGTTCACAGTATGAGAGAGTGTGAGAGCGATAACACTAAGGCCGAAAGACAAAACTTACATTTTCCTAAGCTTGCAGTAAACGATATACATACTGTACATACAGTTAGTCATTAACCATAATGGTCCCATTAAGGACCAGAGACCGCTGGTACCACAAACCACAAACAAATTGCCACACATACCCGCTGCGACGGAATACCGTCGAATTGCCACACATACCCGCTGCAACTGCAGTCCATGCCACACGTCGGGAACCTCAGGCCACCCACTCTGCCATCTCTATGACAACAGAGTCCTATGAGCCAGTCAGGAGCTGCTGTCATTGGCTCCTGCCCCTGTCTATCAAAGTAAACCAATGGGAGTTGCTTACGTTATTAGACAGGGTCACTAGCCAATGAATCGGCTCCTGACCAGCTCACAGGGCTCTGCAGTCATTTATTTATGTATTATATTTATAAAGCACCAACATATTACGCAGTCATATGGGCAGCAGGGCGAGTGAGCTGCGGCGGGCAAAGAGCAACGAGATTGCCGGGAGCGACAAGACTAGCGGTAACATGCGGCGGCGGTGAGCTGAAATTCACGCCCTGGCAGCCACAACGGCATCGAAACAGGGCGTAGATTTGAACTAGCGTCCTCCTTAAATGGTTAACGATATTACCTGAATTGTTTTGTTGGTTTCAGTAACATAGCCCTTGGCCGGCAGGTTGTACTGGTGTCTGTAGTCCTTCCAACAGCTGGAACCTCACAAGCTTCTTATCTGTGGTGTCCTCCTGACACATAAACAGGAGAAGCCTCCTGACCAGCCCTGACAAGGTTAGATGTTGGAATCCCGAGACAGGACAATAGATTATGTGAGGATTGCCGGGAATGATAAGAATCAGAGCAGAATTGGGTGGCAGATCCCTCTCATCTATCCACACGCTGCCTGTCCACTGGAAGAAAAGGTGGATCTGCTTAATGTTGCTACTGCATTCTGGGTGGTCATTAAGCCGAGGACACAACTGCTGCAGAGTCAAGGAGTTTGGTGTTGCAACACAGTTGACTCAATTCACTATGCACTAGAGTTTTTTAAGATTAAACTTTTAAACTTTACAATTTGTGTTTAGTCCCTGATTCCCCCCCTCCAACCCCCCCCCCCCTCCCCCATCCCCTTATGCTGAATACTCACCTGAAGATGCAGGGAGCTGGATCATTGCAACATCACGTGACGACGAGCATTCGCCGATCCATCTCCTTGCCGGTGGGAACATGCAATGGCACACGATGGTTGCAAACTAGGGTTCAGAAGTGCACAGCACTTTGCGCGGGTGTCGTCGGGGATCTTAAAGAGAACCCGAGGCGGGGTTCTGACAATGCAATCCACGTACAGAGGCTGGGTCTGCCTATACTACCAAGCCTCTGTTGCTATTTCAATCCCCCCTAAGTTCCCCCTGTGCTCTGCAATCCCCCATAAATCACAGCCGCTCTGTGCGGGCTGTGTTTACCTCTGTATTGTCAGTCTTGGCTCTCCCCCCGCCTCCTGCATAGTTCCGGTCCCCGCCCGCGTCCCTTCCCTCCAATCAGCGGGAAGGGAAGGGATGTGGGTGGGGACCGGAGCTATGCAGGAGGCGGGGGTGCAGCAGACTGACAGTACAGACGTAAACACAGCCCGCTGTGACACGCTGCGTGTCGGCAGCGTGGCTGTGATTTATGGGTGATCGCAGAGCGCAGGGGGGGCTTAGGGAAGATCTAGATAGCAACAGAGGCTGGGCTGTATAGGCAGACTTCATTGTATAGGCGGATTTCATTGGCAGAATCCCACCTCGGGTTCTCTTTAAAGATCTGATACACCATGGCAGTCATTATTGCCATGTGTCGCAAAATGTCATTTACACAAATCACTCACTCGTACCCAGGTCGCGATATCGCTCAAAAAATTGCCAACAGAATGAGAAACCCCTCCCACTTTCCAGTTTAGCGAGAAATAATTATGTCCTGATCTTTACTGGTTGCATGGGGCAGGCACTTTATAGTCTGGTTCTTTTGCCAGGGTATCTGGGAACACTCCATTGAATGTAGAAAAGGAAGCAGGCAACATCCCCCAAAAATGTATGGCTTGCGAAGAATTTCCACTCCAGGTTATGGATGTAAATGAACCGGCCAGATTCACCACTAATAGGACTTTGTAAATTTTGCCTGCTCATCTCGAGTACTTACACTTGCCTGCCGCCTACACTGACCTTCCTCCAGGTCACTACATACACTGGCTTACACTGATCTACTTCCTGGCTACTAAGTACACTCAGAGCCGGGACATGGTCCTCCAGCACCCAAGGCTGAGACATCAAAGTGCGCCCCCCCATCCCTCCCACCCCAGCCGTCACACACTGATTGCTATTAGACTAAGAGGCGCCCCAGGATCCCCAACACCTTCATCTCTAGTTATCTGGCTTGTAGTCACTGCCATGTATCTCCTATTCTTATTTCTCTTTGCTTCAAACACAATAGGGGAATAATAGCTGAATGAATTGTGCGTCCCCTCCTACACTGCGCCCTGAGGCTGCAGCCTCTCTTGCCTCTGCCTCGGCCCGGCCCTGACTACACTGTCCTGATGCCTGCCTTGATCTTCTCCCAGGTTACCCGCTATATTTGTCTGCTACTGCTGAGTTACGGACCACGCCTCTCTGCTGCCTGCTCCGATCTTATGTCAGGGTACTGACTAGGCTTGTATTCATCTGTACTGATCAGGGCCACCATCAGAAGTTTTGGGGCCACTTACTTGGCCCCCCTTACTCCCAGGGCTGGATTTGTACTTTTTACTGCCCAAGGCCGCTGTCACCAGCCGCCCCCCTTCAGTATAGGTAGCCAGATGACCCCTCCCCCCTTCCTTTTAGTATAGGTAATCTGTTGACCCCCCCCTCCAGTATAGGTAGCCAGAAGACTCCCTTAATCCCTCCTTTTCCCACTCCCCCCCCCCCTTCCAGTATAGGTAGCCAGCTCGCCTTCACACCGCAGCAGTCATCAATGTCACTCAATTCTCAGCTCTTCTCTAGTGCCGAAGCTTCCTCTTCCCCTCTGTCTCCAATGCTGCCCAAATCCATAGCCACCGGCCACAATGCAAACGTGTACAGAGAGCAAGGTGGCTGCTTCACAGGCCGCTGGCAGCAGAGTACCATCGTCAGGAACTTGCCTGATCTCCCTGCATTGCAGCATTTGCAAGCTTGAAAATGCTGTAGAAGTTCAGCCTGCTGCTTTGGTGCCCTTCCTCCTGTGGTGCCCTAGGCCATGGCCTATGGGGCCTTGGCCTAAATCCGGCCCTGCTTACTCCCCTCTGCCCTCATATGGCAAATCACAATATTTGAAGGCCTGGAACCAGGCCCGGATTTACATCACAAGAGCCTATAGGCACAGATGTCCTGGCACGCTAAACTTCACCCTCCAAAAACTCACAAACCCCCGTTGAACCGCACAGCAAGTGTGCTGGCTGACCCAGCTGTTACTTCTCCCTTATACGTCATAGGTAGCTACAGGTGTACCTTAGTATTAGGTAGCCAGCTAGTGGTGCCCCCGACTGAAGGGAGATTTTGTCAGTGGAATGCCAGGAGCCAGGTGACTAAACTCATTTACGCTCTGCTTAGGACTCTGCGTAGGGAAGAGCTCGGGGAGGGGAGTGAGCCGCCCCTCCATCATCAGGCGCCTGTAGGCGCGTGCCTACAGTGCCTTATGGTAAATCCGGCCCTGCCTGGAACATGCTAACGACCGTGTGTCCGCTTTTCACGCACTCCCATGAAGCTGGATTGTGCAGACTTTACAGGAGCACGAAAGATTGGACTGAAAGGGTAGTGTGTGAGCTGACCGATTACAGAGGCTGGAAGGAGCCCCAGGTAAGCAAAACTCCTTTTTTCCCATTCGTCTCAGGTTTACTTTCATCACTAACTAAGGTAACTCTTGGATAAGCCTCCCGGCATCACTCGTCACATTAATGGGGAACCAGAAAGACAGATACGGACAGACACAGGCTGCAGCTCTGCACCATGTGTGGCACTGTTTGCCGGGCCCCAGATTCACTCGGGCCCCATACAGCAGTCCCACCTGTGATAACCTGAAGGTGGCCCTGGTTCTGACTGCTATATCCAGGCCTTTATTTACGTCACAGGAGGCACAGATGTCCCGACACCTTAGATGATGCCCTCCATGAACCTATAAACCCCCACACAACTGCATTGCAAGTGTGCTGGCTGGCCCAGCTGTCACTTCTCCCTTTCTTCCCTTGCCTGTCATAGGTAGCTGCAAGTTCCCCTTAGCATTAGAAAGCCAGAAGTACTCTCAAAATTAAGTAGCTAGAGGTAGCCCCCTAGTATTAGGTAGCTAGAGGAACCCCAGCTAGCTAGAGGTGCCCCAGCGGGCAGAGAGGGAGATTTCATCATCAGTGGAGTCTCATTTACACTCTCATCAGGACTCTGCGTAGTGAGGGAAGGAGGGAGGTGCTTGGGGAGGGGAGTGAGCCGCCTTCCCATCATCAGGAGCCTGTAGGCACGTGCCTACAGTGCCTTGCGGTAACTCCGGTCCTGGCTACATCTGTCTGCTGCCCATTCTCAGCTGTGACTTTGCCTGACGATTAGTTACTATGAGGGGGAGGGGGAGCTGTCCCGAGTGGGGTCACCTGAGACCCCAAGCTGGGAAAAGCCATGCAGCCAAATCCAACACAGAGTACCAAGCCTCATGCCAAATCGCAAGCTCCACCCCAAAGGTCTGAGATTTCCCCTGGAAGTTCTAAATTTAGAGTTCCTCTTTAACTGCGTGTTTTATTCCAGATAAGCCACAATGAGGACATGCCTACCCCCTTCTGTGAATGACTTCTGCTGCCTCAGCAACACACATATTTTCCTTCCAGTAAAGATTTGGAAAGCTTGAGTCTAAAATGAACACATTCTTGGAAATGTTTAGTAACCGGCACTAAAAGAAGGTCAGAAGGTTCGCTCTTGGCTGAGAAACCGGCGCTGCGATAAAACGGAAGCTAATAGCTTTTTTTTTTTTTTTTTATTGAACTGAAGACAGTTCTAAAATTAGCAGCATATAGTGGATGCATCAGCCAATTTACAGCTTGCAGTATTAGTGATATTTCAAGTTTGACAAATTAATATGAAACTGCGGATTATTATAACTCTAGGGAGAGCTCAGAACCTTCCTTTGCTGTAACTTCACAGCTTTTTCTTTTTCAGCTGCACCTTAATCATCTTAAGATATATATAAAAAAAAATGAAACTCAGATTAGTGGGCACATGAAAGACATACCTCCCAACTTTTTGAAATGAGAAAGAGGGACATTTAAGCCACGCCCCTGACAAACCCCTGGCCACGCCCCCGTCACACCCCTAGACATGCATACCATAAGATTTCATAAGGAACATGTGTTGCTTTATAATTCAAACCACACTGGTCCTTTCTCTCCTGGTTCATTATCCTTCATATGAACATTTTAGAATTAGTAATATATCAATTTAAAGGATGGGAACAAAGTTTAGAGTCAATCAAACACATTTTTTAGTAGAGAAATATCTATATTTACACAGAAAGAGGGACAACGTCCCGAAAGTGGGACAAATGAGGAGGAAAGAGGGACAGAGGGACATGGCTCCCAAAGAGGGACTGTCCCTCCAAAAGACAGTTGGGAGCTATGGAAAAAAGAGAGGTAAAAGGGGTGTGATGTGTATAATCTGACTGCATGGTGTGGCTGTAATAGTTTGCAGTCACACCATGCAGCCAGTGTGCAGACTTTGGGCTTGATTCACAAAAGGGTGCTAACTGTTAGCACGGCCGTTTTCGCGCGAATTTTCGCATTGCGCGCGATCGTGAATTTTCACACGAAACGATAACGTTTTCGCGCGCAAACGCAAATTTTACTGCGAAATCTATATCGTTTTTGCGCGAAAACGTTATCGTTTAGCGCGAAAATTCGCAATTGCGCGCAATGCGAAAATTCGCGCGAAAACGGCCGTGCTAACAGTTAGCACCCTTTTGTGAATCAAGCCCTTTGACTGGATAGTGTACTGGTTAAGGGCTCGGCCCGAACAGTTCGCCGGCGAGCAGTTCGCATTCACAGTGAACATTTAGCAGGTTTGATTTGCCCCCTATACGTTATCTTTGAGCTAAACTTTGACCCCTTACTTCACAGTGAGCAGACACATGGCAGTCAATCAGCTAGCACCCCTTCCTGGACCTCCCACCCCCCCCTAAAAGCAGTAGCGGTGGCCATATTGGATTGATTCTCTGCTGGCTGCAGACTGTGAGAGCAGGGTCAGACTTGCTGCAGATAGGTAGGGAAAGCATTAGCTAGGCCTGTGTTCTTGTTTCTCACTTGCTGTGAAAGCACCCCAAACAGCCCTGTAGAGGGCTAGCACATCGGTCTCCTGTGTTTTTTTGTTTGTGACACTTCACAGCCCACTGACGCTTTGTGGCCAGAAACAGTCTTTGTAGGTTTTAAAATTCACCTGCCCCTTGAAGTCTATGGAGGTTCGTCAGATTCGCCTGTTCGCGAACATTTGCGGACGTTTGCATTTGTGAACAGTTCTATGTTCAATTCTATGTTCGCGACATCTCTATTACTAACCCATGTGACCTGTTTTTGTGACTGTAATTCTCTAACCTGTTGTAATTCCCATTACTATTAACCTTCATACTGCACTCAGAGGCTCTTAGTTTTGTCCCTATGGCCTCGATTCATCATTGTCTTTGAGATAACTTTTTCCAGTTTGTTAAATTACCGAATTCAAAGTTTAGCGATTTCTAGTTGTAGTCATCAAGGTTTTTCCGCTTTCAGTTTGAATTTGATAAAATATCGGTAACAATTCGGTAACCATTCGGTAACGTGTCGATATTTCCATTTGACAGCGGTAATTTAACACAAGGCCATAAGATTCCCATGGAATTGTGGGTAAAAGGCAGTCCTTTGAACACTACGTAGCAACATTCAGAATAGGCCTTAACACCTGGACCAGGATTCTGGAAGTGGCTTGGGACAATCCCACAATTTCACCAGCTGCGGCTTGATAGGAGCCTTTTCTGAAAAAAAATATAGTGCAGCTAGCAAATTTTTTAACCCTGGCACTGCCTGTGTTCTCTTACAAGATGATTCAAGAGAAATGCCGATGTCCTGGTATAGCAAATAAATCCATTCTCTTGCAAATTGATATGGTTCTAGACCTTATTCTTGCCCTTCTGCACCTTTGAATCACTCTCAGCTGATACATACCGGTAACCACTTCAAATGGCTCCATCTTCTCTGTCAGCAATGATCTGACAGGAATAACGACAGAGCAGTGAAGGAGATAACTAATCCTAAATGTAACGCTAAGCCACGCCCACTTTCATTTTCATGAATTGCACTTTCTTCCGTTTTAGCGCATCATTACCGAATCACTAACGAATGATTAACGAATTATTACCGAATGCTCGCTAACAGCTGTAGATACATTTGATGAATCCTGAAATCAACTTAACGAATTTAGTATTTTACCGAACTGTCGTTAACAAATTCGATAAGTCTTGATGAATCGAGGCCTATGTCTCTCCAATTTTTTGGGGGTCTATGGCCTCGATTCATCATTGTCTTTGAGATAACTTTTTCCAGTTTGTTAAATTACCGAATTCGAAGTTTAGCGATTTCTAGTTGTATTCATCAAGGTTTTTCGGCATTCGGTGTGAATTCGATAACAATTCGGTAAACATTCGGTAACGTGTCGATATTTCCATTTTACAGAGGTAATTTAACACAAGGCCATAAGATTCTAATGGAATTGTGGGTAAAAGGCAGTCCTTTGAACACTACGTAGCAACATTCAGAATAGGCCTTAACACCTGGACCAGGATTCTGGAAGTGGTTGGGACAATCCCACAATTTGATAGGAGCCTTTTCTAAAAAATTATAGTGCAGCTAGCAAATTAGTTAACCCTGGCACTGCCTGTGTTCTCTTACAAGATGATTCAAGAGAAATGCAGATGTCGTGTTATAGCAAATAAATCTATTCTCTTACAAATTTATATGGTTGCAGACCTTATTCTTGCCCTTCTGCGCCTTTGAATCACTCTCAGCTGATACATAACCACTTCAAACGGCTCCATCTTCTCTGTCAGCAATGATCTGACAGGAATAACGACAGAGCAGTGAAGGAGATAACTAATTCTAAATGTAACGCTAAACCACGCCCACTTTATTTTTCATGAATTGCACTCTCTTCCGTTTTAGCGAATCGTTACCGAATTGTTAACGAATGTTCGCTGACAGCTGTAGATAACTTTGATGAATCCTGAAATGAAGTTAACAAATTCGGTATTTTACCAAACTACTGTTAACAAATTTGCTAAGTGTTGGTGAATCGAGGCCAATGTTCACAACATCTCTACTGTTCAGTAAGCCAGCACCTATTTGGTATTGAGAACTAACATTGCTGCTGCCTATTGAGCATGCCCTAGCATGGGCATAGCAATCACCCCTGCAACCCCTGCTATTGCAGGGGGGCCCCTCCACCTCCCAGTCCCCAAATGCAAGTGCAGCCAATTAGCAAATAAACCTTGCAGGAGTGGGTGTAATGTTTTCCTGCTTCCAGAGGCTGCTTCACAGCAGAACACTCTTTGCTGCCATTCGCCAGCTCCCAATCCTGTGGGGTTTGGGGACAAAGGGGGCCCCATGCTATCATTTTTGTAGGGGGGCCCTATTAAGTCTAGTTACACCCCTGCGCGCTAGTGGCTGCAGCTCTGGCACATTGAGTTCATCTGGAGAAAAGTACAATATAAATGTTCATGTATATTACATATCTACCACTGTAACATGAACATAGCTGTAGCGGAAGAAAGGTAAGAGGTTATAGGGGTGTGTAATGTCACTGCATGATGTAGCTGTAATGAGTTACAGACACACTATGCAAACACTCTTATATAAACAGTACCCCAAAAGAAGACCATATTCCCCTTGAAAATCAATAGGTGTATTTTGATTGGCTGTTGTAGGCTCCACCCACTTTCCTGAATATTAATCCCAGTCACCCAGTGACCAACTGTGTCAAGTTTGAGAATTCTGCCCTTAACAGTGTAAGAATGGCTGTAGTTTTTATTTTTCCATGTAAAAAAATTAGTTGTTGGCGCTGCTCACTTTTTCTGGCCTTGACATGCAGTCACTCAATGACCAAATTTATGAGCTTTGGGGTCCTTAGTATCAATAATTTGTATATTCCCATAGAAATTAAACAAATCTGACTGGCTGTTTGTGGCTCCTCCCCCTTTCCAGAATTCGAACCCCAGTCACCCAGTGACCAACTGGACCAGGTTTGAGGCCTCTACCATAAAGAGTGTAAGAATGGCAGCAATGTAAATATTCCCCTTGAAAATCAATAGGTGAATTTTTAATTTTGGGAATTTTGACTGGCTGTTGTAGGCTCCGCTCACTTTCCTGAATATTAATCCCATTCATCCAGTGACCAACTGCAAAGATTAATAACACTGCCATTAACAGTGTAAGAATGGCTGCAGTTTATATTTTCCCAGCAAAATTTGTTTTGTGCACCGCCCACTTTTTGTAACCTTGACACACAGTCACTCAATGACCAAGTTTGTGAGCTTTCAGGTTCCTGGCATCAAAAATGTGTGAATGGAAGCAGTTTATCCAGCAAGGAAATCTGATTGGCTGTTTGTGGCTCGGCCCCCTTTAGTGAATTTGAACCCCCCCACCCCGTTAACCAATGACTGACTGTAGCAAGTTTGAAGCCTCTGCCATTAACAATGTAAGAATGGCAGCAGTTTAAATATTCCCCTTGAAAACCAATAGGTGAATTTTGATTGGCTTTTGTAGGGTTCTCAACCTCCCCCCACTTTTTGTAACCTTGACACACAATCACTCAAGAGGAGGCTGCAAATAGAAAAGGGAGGCTGCAAGGGAGCTGTATGTAGACAAAAGGGGCTCCTGTATAGGAGTGTTACACAAGTAAGAGGGGGATGCCCATAAAATGGGTAGGGGCTGCTGCACATGGAAGGGGTGTACAAGAAAGTTGGCCTAAGCGCAGAACTTTTTTTTTTTTTTTTTTTTTTGCCACAGACAAGTCCTGGAGGAAGAAAATGCTGCTCAGGTCTATTTAGAGCAGTGATGGCTAACCTTGGCACTCCAGCTGTGACAAAACTACAAATCCCATCATGCCTCTGCCTCCCCGAGTTATGCTTAGAGCTGACAGAGTATTGCAATGCCTCATGGGACTTGTAGTTCCACCACAGCTGGAGTGCCAAGGTTAGCCACCATTGATCTAGATTCTAGAGTGGCCACCACTGGTGTCCCTCAGTTAGTGCAGGTGTGAAAAATAACACAAACCTCCTGCTTTGTGCAGCTCATTATTCATTTAGGGAACCAGAAATACCTGGGCTGTCTGTAGAAACATAGATCACAGATTCCAGGCTAAAAAACCAGTGGCGTTTGTGATTAACAGTTACTCTGGAAACTCAGAGCTGGTTTCAGATTGAAATGGAAAAAGGCCATTTTTAATAACATTGTATTGCAAAAAACATCCATGCAGCCCTGATTCATGTCTATAGCAAGTTTTTAGCGAGAGTGGAATTCACTTTAAATCATGTGAGGGGGGACATTAATCAGTGGCAATGTTTTGGTGTCATCGGGATTGCGAGTGGGGAGAGCGGCTGTCATCGGCGTGACTGAAGTCCTTCTGTTCCCCGTAGGAGATCCCAGCAATCCAATAACTGCGGAGTGCGCTAAACGTGATAGATGGCGGAATGCTATTAATCAATCTCACATTTTGTTTTTCCAGCTGATATGCAATTCATCAAACAGTCAGCTAAGTATTAATTAGGCCACGCAAAAGTTTATCCCCTATTCTTTCTATACCCTTCACGAACATACGTGCCCTTCAGTGAGCCTGGCACAAAGCGATGGGCAGGAAGAGGTGCTGAGGTCCAATAAGGGATTATTCCTTCCTTCCTTCCTCCCTCCTTCCTGCTTCTTCCCTCCTTCCCTTCCTCTCTCCCTCCCTTATGGCTTCCTCCATCTCTCCTTCTCTTCCTCCCTCCCATTCTTCCTTACTCTCTTCCTCCCTCCCTGCTTCCTTCCTCCCTCCTTCCCTTCCTTCCTGCTTCCTCCCTCCCTTCTTCCCTTCCTTCCTGCTTCCTCCCTCCCTCCTTCCCTTCTTTCCTGCTTCCTCCCTCCCTTCTTCCCTTCCTTCCTGCTCCCTCCCTCCTTCCCTTCCTCTCTCCCTCCCTTATGGCTTCCTCCATCTCTCCTTCTCTTCCTCCCTCCCATTCTTCCTTACTCTCTTCCTCCCTCCCTGCTTCCCTTCCTTCCTGCTTCCTCCCTCCCTCCTTCCCTTCCTTCCTGCTTCCTCCCTCCCTCTTTCCCTTCCTTCCTGCTTCCTCCCTCCCTTCTTCCCTTCCTTCCTGCTCCCTCCCTCCTTCCCTTCCTCACTGCTTCCTCCCTCCCTCCCTTAATTCCTCCCTCCATGTCTTCTTCCCTTCCTCTGTTCCTCCCTCCCTTCCTTCCTTCTTTCCTTCCTCCCTTCCTTCCTTCCTCTTGTCTCCCTTCTTCCCTTCCATCTCTCCCTCTTTCTCTCCCACCTTTATAGCCAGGGCTGGATTTGCCATAAGGCACTGTAGGCACGTGCCTACAGGCACCGACTAATGGAAATGTCACTTACTCCTCTCCCTGAGTGCCGACCTCCCTCCTTTCCTATGCAGAGTCCTGAGCAGAGTGTAAACATACCTCCCAACTTTTTGAGATGAGAAAAAGGGACACTTGAGCCACACCCCTGCTGCCACACCCCTGGCCACGCCCTCACCATGCCTCTAGTCACACATGCCATAACGATTTCATAAGAAAAATATGTTGTTTTATAAATCAAACCACACTGGTCCTTTATATCCTGGTTTATTTTCCTTCATAGTAACATTTTAAAATTAGTAATATATCAATTTAAAGGTTGGGAGTAAAGTTTAGAGTCAATCAAACACATTTTTAATATAGAAATATATATTTACATAGAAAAGAGGGACAAAGTCCTGAAAGAGGGACAAATGAGGGTGAAAGAGGGACAGGGCTCCCAAAGAGGGACTGTCCCGCCGAAAAAGGGATAGTTGGGAGCTATGGTGTAAATAAGAGGTTACACAGCCGGCTCTCAGCATTCCACTGACCAGATCTCCCTTCAGTCAGGAGCACCTCTAGCTACTTAATACTGAGGGTACGTCTGGCTACCTAATGCTAAGGGGTAGCAGTAGCTGTAGCTACCGATGATGGGCAAGGGAAGTAAGGCAGAAGTGACAGTTTGGCCAGCCAGCACACTTATGATGCGCTTTGGTGGGGGTTTGTAGGTTCATGGAGGGCGGAGTCTAGTATGCCAGGACATCTGTGCCTATAGGCTCTTGTGATGTAAATCCGGGCCTGCTTATAGCTCCCAACTATACCGTTTTTGGAGGGACAGTCCTTCTTTGGGAATCAAATCCCTTTATCCCTCTTTAATTCTCCCTCATGTGTCCCTCTTTCAGGACTGATGTACAGATCTATGGAAATATATGTATTTTTCTACTGAGAAATATGTGTAATTGGCTCCAAACTTTATTACCAGCCTTTACATTGATATATTTCTTAATTACAAATGTTAATATAAAGAAAAACTAGTGATGATATAAAAAGAACCATTGTGGTTTGAGTTCTAAAGTTACGCGTGGTGGGGGCGTGGTTAGAGGTGTAGTAGGGGTGTGTCTTAAAGTGTCAATCTGGGCACAGCTGCAGGTTTCATAGTTAATTACTTCAGTCAGATCCATGTATCTTCCTTCTGCCTCTCTGGGAAAGTCTCACTGGGATGGGGATTGGAACTCATGGAATATGGTGGCACGCATGGCATTTGGCCATATGTATGGCATACGGTGGATTGCATGACATGTAGTAGATAGAGGAGCTTGGCGTTCTGTGTAGTCCATGGGGTCGCAAACAGTCGGACACGGCATGCATGGCATACAGGGGAACGCATGGCATATGGTGTTATACATGGAATACAGGGGAACGCATGGCACATGCTGGTATGCATGACATAGGGTGGTGTGCACGGCATATAATAGTTTGTATGGCATGTGGAGGAATGCACAGTATATGGTGGAATGCATAGCATATTGTTCAACACATGACATACGGTGGAATGCACGGCATATGGGGGAAAAACGTCACAGAATATGTTGGCATTTTATAAATCAATAAATATAATAGTAATATGGTGGAATGCATCATATATGGTGCCATGCACGGCATATGGTGGAACCGATGGCATATTTACTTATTTAAGTATTTATATAGCGCCGACATATTACGCAGCGCTGTACAGAGTATATTGTCTTGTCACTAACTGTCCCTCAGAGGGGCTCACAATCTAGTCCCTACCATAGTCCTATGTATGTATTGTGTAGGGCATGTATGGTCTAGGGCCAATTTTTTGGGGGAAGCCAATAAACTTATCTGTATGTTTTTGGGATGTGTGAGGAAACCGGAGTGCCCGGAGAAAACCCACGCAGACACTGGGAGAACATAGAAACTCCTTGCAGATGTTGACCTGGCTGGGATTCGAAGCACTTGCAAGGCGAGAGCGCTAATCACTATGCCACCGTGCTGCCCTATATGGTGGCATATGGTGGAACTCATGGCATATGGAGGAATGCATGGCAGATAGTAGATAGAGATGGCCCCAACTGTTTGCCAGCAAGCAGTATTCTGCAAACATCGGCTGTTGGCATTCGCGGCGAATAGCGAACATTTGGCGTGTTGGATTTGCCCCCTATACATCATCATCATTGAGCTAAGCATTGACCCCCTACCTCGCAGTCAGCACTCAGCAGACACATGGCACCCAATCAGCTAGCACCCCTTCCTGGACTCCCCACCCTCCTATCAAAAAGCAGTTGTGGTGGCCATATTGGATTCATTCTCTGCTACCTGCTGACTGTTAGTGAGAGCAGGGTCAGACTTGCTGCAGATAGGTAGGGAAAGTGTTAGCTAGGCCTGTGTTCTTGTTCCTCACTTACTGTGAAAGCACCCCAAACAGCCCTTTTGAGGGCTAGTACATCAATCTCCTGTTTTTTGTTTTGTGTGTGACACTCCACAACCCACTGACACCCAGAGCTGTGTGCACACTACTGCTGTTGTCTCATTAAGTTTCAGGCACAGAACCACTCCAGGGCATTATTATTTCTCTGTATTCTGATAGTACTATTGTATCTCTCTGTGTGAGACACTCCACAGCCCACCGACACTCATAGCTGTGCATAATATGATTTCTGCCCTTCAGGGATTAAATCCCGACTTTGTGTCAATTTTTGGTTGAACTTTTGGTATGGATCCCCCTCCGGCATGCCCCTATCCAGGTATTAGACCCCTTGAAACAACTTTTCCATCACTTTTGTGGCCAGAAACAGTCTTTGTGGGTTTTAAAATTCACCTGCCTGTTAAAGTCTATGGTGGTTCGCCAGATTTGCCTGTTAGCGAACATTTGCAGAAATTCGCGTTCGCCGTTCGCGAATGGAAAATTTCTATGTTCGCGACATCTCGAATGGTAGAATGCATGGCATACGGTGGACTGCATAGCATATGGTGGAATGCATGGTATATAGTGGCATGCATGGCATATGGTGGAACACTTGGCATATGGTCAAATGCATGGAAAGATGTGCAATGCATGGCATATGGTGGAACACATGGCACATGGTAAAATGCTTGGCTTACATTGAAAGGCATGGCATATGGTGGTATGCACGGCATAGGGTGGCATTCATGGCATCTGGCAGAACTCATGGCATATGGCGGAACTCATGGCATACGGTGGCATGCATGGTATATGGTGGCATGGGTGGCATGTCAATGAACTCATGAGACATAAAAGCTGGGTGTGCAGTGTTTTATATTGCTGTCCGCTCACCCATCGGGAAAAAATACCCATCCCTTGTGACACAAGTTAGGTTTGAGGCCGATAACGCGCCTGGAGAGGGGGGGAAACATTTTTTTTCCTCACTGTTAAAAGATGACATAAGGGAACTGCCAGAAGTCGGGATCTTTTTCAAAACGTTCAGATTTCAAAGTTCTCGTCAATCCTGCTCCTGATTGTCATCTGTCGGCAAGTCTCTATTCCACAGGGTTGTCTCAATCAAGGAAGCCAATTATTCAGTCAATTTAGGGATGAAGAATTTCTAACTGGTAATCCTCCCATTCTGTTTGTTTTGCTATTATAGGTCATCCCGGGGCAGCCCCTGGACTTCTGCTTATACAAACAGCACCTTCCCCGGCCTTGAAGGATCACACAAGGTATTGAGAAGCCCTCAGCCTTCAAACAAAGCCATGGATTGAGACTTCCACAGGAAAGCCACCAACCAGGAAGAAAAACGTTGATGTTGTGTTGCTTTTAATGCTCCCACGTCCCGAGCTTGGAGAAACCAGGCCATTATCTCTGCACAGCGGAGGACTAAACACACAACACTATACACATTGCTCCATGTTCACTGCTGGAAACAGATGCAAATTCCTCCCATTCATTGATTGGGGGAATTTAGGGGAAAAGGGAAAAAAATGTCCTGTTTTGATTCCCGTAAGTGTGGAATCGGATATCCCCAGGAAATGCATTCCACGGGGCATCCCCAAATGACCAGAAAAACAAAAGTTGGATTATTTAGCAGCCTTTCAACTGGCAAAGGTCAGCCCAAAAGTGGTGACCAGGTCATCTGAATTTTATATGTCAACAATTTTCTTGTTAGCCGTGTCATGCTGTTACTGAGCGAAGAAACCATAACAGACTTTGAAGACTGCCGAGTTCTGACGAGTAGCGTAAAAAGCTGCATAGGATCATTCATGGGAATGTGGCAATTTAAGACCTTTTCAGTGGTCCACAAATGCCCGACCCATGACATGACCAGAACTCAGATGGTGGTATTTTGTCTGCTAGCTTTTAGATCTTGGTGCCTTCAATGGTCATCACATTTAGCTCTGACCAGTTGTCCTGACCAAATAAAAAAAAAAAATAGACCAGGCAGGGACTTCACCGGGATTTAGTGTAGCAGTGCATTTGATAAAGGTCCTGTCTAGGAATCAGGAAATTTGAGACTAATGGACTATTTGGGCACCCCATAAACGCTAATGCAAAATATCGGCTATCGGTCGGACGATAAAAAGCTGGTGCTGGGCCTGTCTCAGTGAATTTATTTGTTTTGTTTTGTGAATTAAGGTTTCGATAAATATTGTTTTGAAATTTGTTTTGATAATATCATTTTAATTATTTATGATAATATCATGCATATCAATCAATCTATATATATAAAATCAGATGTATGTATGTGTGTGTGTATGTGCCGCGATCACTCAAAAACGGCTTGACCGATTTGAACGAAACTTGGTATACAGATCCCTTACTACCTGGGATGATATGTTCTGGGGGTCTCGCAGCCCCCCTGCACACCTGGGCAGAGCTACAAACAGCAAATCAGATTTACCCCTTTCATGTCAATGGAAAAAATGCAAAAGACTGCCATTCTGTGAGGAAACGCGGAAAAGCCGCCGCAAGGGCTCAGAGTGGGGCAGTTGTTTCCGCGTCTAACATGGCGGCACAACACGAAGAAACCGCTGCATGCCGCATGGGCAGAGCGGTGGAGTCCGCGTTGGATGCGGGGAAACCGCCGCTCGCTTGGAGAGACCACCTGCCATTGGTCCAGCACTTAGGGGAGGCGCTGGAGAGCGCTTTGCTATATATACTAGGTGCTTGTCATTCTCTGGTTGTCTGCCGTTGCGATCACTACGTGGTAGCACTCAGACCTTGTCTGTATCTGTGTTCTAGCATAGTTTCCAAAGGTGTTGATGATCAAGGAACTCACACCTTAGCATTAGGAATTTTGAACTGTATTATTTGTTATGACCTTCTGCCTGTCTGACCATCCCTCTGAACTCTGATTCTGTACCTTGCTATTTCTGTTACCCTGTTGCCAATCTCTGCTCGTTCCTGGACTCTGTATCTGCCTCCTGAATCTGTACCTTATCTGTCTGTGTGTTAACGACCTGGCTTGCCGACCTCGAGAACTGGCCTTACTGTTAGAGGCAGTTCCCAGACCTGTAAGTGACACCCTCCCTCTCGGGTGTCACTCACGCTCTGTCCTTCCTCCCCTCAGCCTAGCTCCTCCCTCCTGGAGAGTCTAGGCCAGAGGAAGGAACATACTTCTGGAGAAGTACTCAAAGTCTACTGTTGCATCTAACACTCACTTGTTCTATCTGGTGTCCAGAGGTTAGTAGATATATCTGATTATCGGTGATACTGCAGATCACCAATAATCGGGTATATTCTGTATTCCTGGTGAGACTGCAGTTCACCGGTAATCAGGTCCTCTCTGTGTTACACCGATCGTTACACATTCTCAAAGTAATCAAGCCAGAGTCACCAAATTGGCACAGCTGGTCACTTGGTGACTGAAGTTACAAATCCAGGCAAAGTTGGTGGAGCATAAAACAGCCAATCAAATTTCAGCCATTCATTTTTAATGGGAAAATGGAAACTGCAGCCATTCTTACACTGTTAACCCTCCTGGCGGTTTGCTAAAAAATTGCCAGGGGGCAGCAAATCTTTTTTTTTTTAATTTTTTTTTTGTTTTTTCATGTAGCGAGACAAAGTCTCGCTACATGATAGCCGCTGCTCAGCGGCATCCTCCCAGCCCCTACAATCGCCTCCGGCGATCGGCGATCAGGAGATCCCGTTCAAAGACATCGTGACGTCAAAGGGGATTCCGATCCACCCCATAGAGCTGCCTGGCACTGATTGGCCAGGCAGCGCACGGGGTCTGAGGGGCGGGGCGGCTGCGGACCGACGGATAGCGGCGGATCGGCGGGTAGCGGCGGCGATCGGGCACTGCACGCAGCTAGCAAAGTGCTAGCTGCGTGCAGCAAAAAAAAATTATGCAAATCGGCCCAGCGGGGCCTGAGCGGTGCCTTCCGGCGGCATAGCCCGAGCTCAGCTCGGGCTTACCGCCAGGAAGGTTAATCGCAGGGTTCTCAAACTTGGCACACTTGGTCACTGGGTGAATGAGATTCAGATTCAGGAAAGTTGGTGGAGCCTACAATAGCCAAGTAAAATTCACCTATTGTTTTTTAAGGAGAATATTTAAACTTCTGCCATTCTTACACTGTTAATGGCAGAGGCTTCAAACATGCTACAGTCGGTCATTGGGTGACTGGGGTCCAAATTCACTAAAGGGGTGGGGCCACAAACAGCCAATCAGATTTCCTTGGTGAATAAACTGCTTCCATTCACACATTTTTGATGGCAGGAACCTGAAAGCTTACAAACTTGGTCATTGGGTGACTGTGTGTCAAGGTATCAAAAAGTGGGCGGGGCAAAAACAAATTTCAATAGGAAAATATAAACTGCAGCCATTCTTACACTGTTAATGGCAGAGGCTTAAAACTTGCTACAGTCGGTCATTGGTTAACGGGTTGGGGGGTTCAAATTCACTAAAGGGGGCTGAGCCACAAACAGCCAATCAGATTTCTTTGGTGGATAAACTGCTTCCATTCACACATTTTTGATGCCAGGAACCTGAAAGCTCACAAACTTGGTCATTGAGTGACTGTGTGTCAAGGTTACAAAAAGTGGGCGGAGCAAAAAACAAATTTTGCTGGGAAAATATAAACTGCAGACATTCTTACACTGGTAATGGCAGTGTTATCAAAGTTTGCACAGTTGGTCACTGGGTAAAGAGACTCTGTAACAACATTTTCAGCCTTATTTCTTCTATCCTATAAGTTCCTATACCTGTTCTAATGTGATCTGGATTACTGCAGCCTTTTCTAGTTGGACTGTCTCTGTAATATATCTACTCTTCTTTTCTTTGTCAAGATTTGTCGACCCAGAGAGGAATGGGCTGCCTCTGCTGTGATAGGGAGAAGTTATGCACACCCCCTCCACGCCCCCTGCAGACTCTGTGAGTGTGCTTTGCTAATCCTTCTCAGACAGGTCTCTGCTCTCAATTTCAGCTTGTCTGATGAGGAGGGAGCTGCCCATGCTGAGAAACTGTGAGAATCCCTGACTGTAGTGCAGAAAATTCACTAAGTAATAAAAACTTGTAGTATACTGTAACATGATATATATATATATATATATATATATATATATACACATCACTTCCTGGTCAGCGACCATGTTTTTTGTTTGTAAACACTGCCTAAAATGGCAATTAAAAGCCAGGATCACGGCGGGGAGCGGCGGAAACGGCAAAGATGGTCCAGGAGATCACAGTGACTCGGTTGGTATGTTTTTTATTGTACAAATCGGACAGTACAGATTCTCTTTAAGAAGATCAACTTTTGTTTTACATAGCATTATAGTAAGATGGCGTTTTGGTCCTCTGTAGCCCCCAACACACTCCTAGGAGTTCTGGTTCACCACGAGCTTGCTGGGTAATCCGTTCCTCCAAGCTACCAGACAATGCTCAGACCGTGTAGGTATGCAGAGCTGCTGCAATAATGTCTCCTTTAGTAACTCACTCCCTGAGCGAGTATAGCCCACTCTGCTCACCGCTCTGCCCTACGTGACCAGTTTCCCGAGTTGTGTCTAGCCAGTCCCTGGGAACTTGTCATACCCAACAGCTTGTAAATCCCGACGCTGAGAGGCGCAGTGTCAGCCTGATCTGACAAGTGACAGGGCCTCTCCGCTGACACACAATGACAGCCTTCAGCAGAGCGTGAGCACACTTCTACCTACAGGTCATGTTTGCTGAGAGATGTATTGTCTAGCTGCATTTTTTTTATTTAAATGGCTAATCTCTTAAGTACTGTCACTGTAACGACATCGCCACAGCGAACTGACAACACGACTTTCAAAGGCGGCGACCGCCTCTCCGCCTCGTAAAATGCTCAGGCTTTTTACATTTACTTAAAGAGAGACTTAAGCGAACAAAAATTGCTGCTTTTACCTGCTAGTTCGCTTCAGTACTCTCATTAGATGTAAACCACGGCATCACTGCTGCAAAACGAGCGCTTTAGACCTCCCAAATCCTCGGGGGGCAATCCGGACGGTGGTTCCTGGAAGGGGCAGAGCTTTCAGCTTCAGCTCTGCCTCTCCTGATGTCAATCGCCGCGGATCGCCGCCTCTCCCCGCCCCTCTCACTTTACCTTCACAGAGAGGGGCGGGAAGTGGCGGAGATCCGCACGGAGGTTGACGTCAGGAGAGGCAGAGCTACAGCAGAAAGCTCTGCCTCTCAGGGCAGCAAAATCCATGACCAAGATGGTTGTGGATGTTTGCCCCAGGATTTGAGGGGTCTAAAGCCCTCGTTTTGTGGCAGGGATGTGGCGGTTTACATCTAATGAGACTACTGAAGCGAACTAGCAGGTAAAAGTAGCAATTTTTGTTCACTTCAGAGTCTCTTTAAAGAGTAACTGTCAGGCTGCAGAAGCTAATTTAAACCTCTATTCTCCTGTGTTAAACAGTTTAGAAGGAAGCCAAAAAGGCATTAGTGAAGATAAAAATCTCTCTTACCTTTGATGTGTGCTTATTAGCAAAGCTGTTAGACCCAAGCAGGACGCAAGCCGCATACTATACTGCAAAGCATTCTGGGGCCCTCCCCTCGGCTGCTAATGAGACGTTACAGCAGCTTGTAATCAGTCCAGCGCGTAGCACTGATAAATCTTCGGGCAGAGTACACTGCAGGAGTCAGCTATTGTTCCTAGCCACATGGCTAATTAATATTCACTGCACACTGTGTTATTCAGTACGAGCTTTTCTGTGATCAGGAAGCAGGCAGGACATGAGGACACAATTGGCTTCATAGGAGACAGACAAACATGGAACCTGCCATGAGCTGTCAGGAGCATCAATCTCTGCATATACTATATAAATATTCTGTGAAGTACAAACGTGGACAGTGAAATGCATATGTAATGTAAGTACAGCCAATATTTAGCTACTGATATATGTGTTTATTTTCTCTGAGACCCTATACCTAACAGCTCCTCTTTAAGGTATTGTTTTAGGATATTTTGTACATGCATTGCAGCAAACTTAGAGTTTTAGTGTACTTTTACCTGAGTGTTTACAATGACTTAAAACAGAGATTATTTTTGTTTACTTAGTGCTCTGACATCTTCTGCAGCACTTTACAGAGTACATAGTCATGTCACTGGCTGTCTGCAGAGGAGCTCACAATCTAATCCCTACCATAGTCATAGTCTAATGTTCTACCATATTACTTTAAGCTACATACACACGGGGGACCTTTGTGGCTAGTCGCTAGCGCATAGGGGACGCGCGCGCGACAGCCCGGCGACAGCTCCGCCCGTGCGACAGTTGTCTACACATCTCTGCCCAAAGACAGAGACGTGGCGGAAGCTAACGCCGAAGGTTCCTCAACCTCCGGAAGCTCCATACATTGTGTATGGAGTTGCTGTCGCTAGTCCGCATACACACGGCGGACTAGCGACAGTTGCGGCGAAGTTGCGGCGACAGCTGTTGCCGGCGATTGAACTAGTCAATCGCCTGGCGACAGCTCAGATTAGCAACAGTTTGGGGCGCGCGTGTCATACACACAGGCGACCTGTCGCGCAACACACGCGTGCCACGTGGTTGCGGCGACAGCCGTACCCCGTGTGTATGAGTCATTACATTTCTTGGTGGACTCAAAGCCTTAGAGCTGCAGCCACTAGGGCACGCTCTATAGGCAGTGTTATGGAGTCTTGCCCAAGGACTCCTCACTGAATAGGTGCTGGCTTACTGAACAGGAAGAGCCAAGATTCAAATCCAGCTCTCCTGTGTCAGAGTCAGAGCCCTTAACCAGTGCACTTTCCAGCCACTGCAGAGTACATAGTCATATACTATGTCCTCACAGTCAGTGACTGTCCTCATGGGAGCTCACAATCTAACACCTACCATAGTCATAGTCTAATGTCCTACCATATTATTATTATGTATTTATATAGCACTGACATCTTCTGCAGCACTTTGCAGAGTACATAGTCATGTCACTGATTGTCCTCAGAGGAGCTGCCGTCTAATGTATACATGTATGTAGTGTAGTGCATTTATACGTTACCTGTCCGGTGTTAGCCTCCACGCGGTTTCCTTCCATCTTGCCAGATTCCGCATACACGCCGGTGGCACATAGCGTCTGACGTCAGAGGCTATGCGCCACTAGCGTGTATGCCGCTTACCCGGCGAGATGGACTGACTGATGGACCTGCTAAAGGGCAGGTAATGTATAAATGCACTACACTACATACATTTATACATTTTCGGGGCAGCGGCGGGGCGGACGCGGCGGCTCAGCCGTTTCCCTGATGATTTCATGCTGAAATCGGACGGGAATGGGCCTGTAGTGTATGGGCAGATTCTATTAGAGACAAATGTATCTCTAATCAGATTCGATAAGGGATACATTTGTCTCTAGGTCGAATCTGCCCATATTCGTTCTAATGTATGGGCACCTTAACAGAAAAATCTAACAGAAAATTGTATGGTGTGTACTCGGCATTAGCTGTTTCAACTTGTATCACAGCAAAAGTTGTTCAACAATTGTGCTGCATAAAAGACCGCTGTTGAGCGTGTGTATGGGGCTTCATAGTGCAAGGCAAGATCGATCCCATTGATCTGATCGAATTGGATTGCGTGTTTGCATCCAATAGTGGGTACGACCAATCTTTTTTTTTCGATGAAAACCATTATGATGATTGATTACCTGAATGGAGCAGGAGCTCCATTTAAAAGGACCCCTATCGCAAAAAAATTTAAATTTCAAAATACATATAAACACATACAAATAGGCCACGGGGCAGCGGGACCACTAAAACTATGAATTTTAGAAAAGCAAGGTTCAATCAAATTAGGCAAGCACTAAGTTTGGTGAACTGGGATAATGTACTACAAGGGGAAGACACTGAAGGGAAATGGCAAGCTTTTAAACGTATTCTCAATCAATATTGTAGTATGTATATCCCATATGGAAACAAAATGTCTAGGAATAAAAAAAGGCCTCTATGGATGAATAGAAAGGTTAGGGATAAAATGAAGAGGAAAAGGAATGCCTATAAGGTCCTAAAACAGGAGGGGACCGAGGCTGCACTAAGAAATTATAAGGAGTGCAATAAAAATTGTAAAAAAGAAATTAGGCTGGCAAAGATCGAAGCTAAAAATCAAATCGCTAGGGATATCAAATCTAACCCAAAAAAGTTTTACAAGTACATCAACTCTAAAAAAAGAAAGGTTGACTGTATCGGACTCCTAAAGGATGAGCAGGGGCGTCTCACCCACCAGGCAAGTATAGGCGGTTGCCTGGGGCGCCATGAGGTGGTGAGGCGCCATGAGGTGGTAAGGCGCATTCCCCCGCCGCTGCTACCTTGACCATGTTTTTTTTTATATTATCTCCCGACTCAGTCCCCGGTGCTTGGCACGCTACCATGTGCTCAGCAGTGCCTCCACCTCCACTTCTCCCCAGCCAATAGAGCAATCAATACTGCTCTTCTCTGCCAGGCTCCTTCTTTAACCTCTTGCCGACCACGTCACGCCGGTAGGCGTGGCCGCGGCGGCAGCCCCAGGACCGCCTAACGCCAATTGGCGTAAAGTCCTGGGGCTCTGTTTAGCAGGCGGCGCGCGCATCTCCTGCTTGGGGGGCGGAGCTCCGCCCCGCTTTCAGTCTCCGAGCGGCTATTGCCGCTCGGGAGACTGTTAGACGGCGCGATCGCCGTCTATTTACTCTGTGCAGCGCTGCGATCAGCAGCAGCGCTGCACTGGGGACAGCCGTGTGACACGGCTGTCCCCCTGGGGGACAAGAGAGCGATCGGCTCTCATAGGCAGAAGCCTATGACAGCCGATCGCCGTAATTGGCTGGCTGTGGGGAGGGAGCGAGGGAGGGAAGGGATTTAAAGGAAGAGGGTTTTTTTTTTTTTAAAAGCGGCAACACAAATATTTATTAAAAAAAAAAATAAACATGGGGGGAGCGATCAGACCCCACCAACAGAGAGCTCTGTTGGTGGGGAGAAAAGGGGGGGGGGGGGGAATCACTCGTGTGCTGTGTTGTGCGTCCCTGCAGCTTGGCCTTAAAGCTGCGGTGGCCTTTTAAACTAAAAATTGCCTGGTCACTAGGGGGGTTTAGCCCTGCACTCCTCAAGAGGTTAAAGCTGTGCTCCTTGTTCTCAGTAGCCACACAGGTAAAGTGTTTACCTCGTGTGGCCCAGCCTTTAACTCCGCCCCACGCCAGTCAAACCAGGAGCCAGCGGCCAGCCAGCTTATGCCCCTGACAGTCTGACCCCCCACCTGTGTCACTGGCTGCACACAGACACTGGAGCGAGACAGCCAGGGGACAGATGCAGTCACAGAGAGAAGAATGTGTCCGTGTTAGAGCCCCGCCCCCGCACAAGACAGCAACACAGCCCGGGAGAAGGAAAGTTTCTGCTCCAGACAGAGATGATAAGCTGCGTGCACAGGCAGAAGAGAAGGTATGCAGGCAGGGAAGGTATGCAGGCAGGCTGCTAAGAACACTTCCTGTCCTGTGTGCAGACTCCCAGTACTGTTATAACTGCTAGAATGTGCCCTGCTCTTTTGATACTAGAGTTTTCTTTGAAAGCTGGTTAGGCTGTAGGCTGGTAAAGCTGTAGACCTGTGCTTTAGTGCTGTGCTGTCTCTCCCTCTCTGTTCCTCTGCCCCCTCTTCCATCTTATGCTGTCTCTACCCCTCTCTGTTCCTCTGCACTCTCTTCCATCTTATGCTGTCTATCCCTCCCCCTCTCTGTTCCTCTACCCCCTCTTACATCTTATGCTGCCTCTCTACTCTTTCCCTCTGCTCGGATTACGTGTATTTTCTGGTGAAACGCTTCCACATTACGATTATTTTCTGACAACGCTGCCTCATTACGATTATTTTCTGGTGAAACGCTGCTGCCCTATGATTAATTTCTGGTGAAATGCTGCTGCAATAAGTATTTTCTGGTGAAACGCTGCCACCTTACGAATATTTTCCGGTGAACTGCTGCTGCAATAAGTGTATTTTCTGGTGAAACACTGCCACATTACGATTATTTTCTGGTGAATTACGATTCTGAATTACGAGAATTACTATTATTTTCTGACGAAACACTGCCGCATTATGATTATTTTCTGGTGAAACGATGCTGCATTATGATTATTTTCCTGGGGGAGAGGGGCTTGGGGGGGGGGGGGGGGGGGGGGCGCGTCACAGGTTTTCTCGCCTGGAGTGACAAAATGACTAGAGACACCCCTGAGGATGAGGGTGGGAACTCAATGGTGGATGACCAAGAGAAGGCAGAGTTATTAAATGCTTTCTTTGCTTCTGTCTTCACAAAGGAAACAGCACTGTTGCAAATTACAGAGGCAGAAGAGTCTCAATCTTCTAACTGTAATATTAAATACTTAACGCAGGAAGAAGTGAAGGCAAGACTAAATAAATTAAAAATAGACAAGGCAACTGGCCCGGATGGCATGCATCCTCGGGTCCTAAGGGAATTAAGTTCAGTTATAGCTAAACCCCTTTATCTTATCTTTTGTGACTCTCTTGCAACTGGCAGAGTCCCAGTGGATTGGCGTACAGCCCACGTTTTCCCATTATTTAAGAAGGGCAAAAAATCAGATCCAGGAAATTATAGACCTGTAAGCTTAACATCAGTTGTATGCAAACTATTTGAGGGGTTACTAAGAGATACTATACGTGACTTCATAGTAGAAAATAATCTTATTTCTCAGCATCAACATGGGTTTACTAAAGACAGGTCCTGTTTGACTAACATGCTCAGCTTTTATGAGGTAGTGAATGCTAATATGGATATTGAGAATGCTGTAGATGTGATATACTTGGACTTTGCAAAGGCCTTCGACACTGTTCCCCACAAAAGTCTGGTGCAAAAGTTGAGGATGCAAGGACTGGGGAAGAGTCTGTGTGCATGGATAGGGAACTGGCTAATGGACAGGAAACAAAGAGTTGTGGTCAATGGATCGTACTCAAAATGGGAGACTGTTAGCAGTGGGGTCCCACAGGGGTCTGTACTGGGTCCAGTGCTCTTCAATTTATTTATTAATGACCTAGTAGATGCAGTAGTGACTCTGTTGCTATTTTTGCAGATGATACAAAATTGTGCAGAATCATCAACTCTCAGGAAGATAGTGTCATATTGCAACAGGATCTGGATAGGATGGCTATATGGGCACATACATGGCAGATGAAATTCAATGTTGAAAAATGTAAAGTCATGCATTTTGGTCGTACCAATGGTCTAGCACCATACAAAATAAATGGGATACAGTTGGGGACATCAAACTTGGAGAAGGACTTAGGAGTACTCATCGACAACAAGTTAAATAATCGTACTCAATGCCAAGCCGCTGCAGCTAAAGCTAACAACATTTTGGGATGCATTAAAAGGGAAATAAAAACTCGAAATGCTAGCATAATATTGCCCCTGTTTAACTCTCTCTAGTAAGGCCACATCTGGAATATGGAATTCAGTTCTGGGCACCACATTACAAAAAAGATATTGCCGTTTTAGAGCAGGTGCAGAGACGAGCAACAAAATTGATACGTGGGATGGAAGGTCTCACTTACCAAGAAAGGTTAGATAAACTGGGTTTATTTAGTCTAGAGAAAAGACGCCTTAGAGGAGATCTAATTAACATGTATAAATACATCAGAGGGCAATATAATAGCTTGGCGGATGAGCTTTTTGTCCCTAGGCCTTCTCAATGGACTAGAGGACATGATCTGCGCATGGAGGGAAAACGTTTTAGCCATTTATTTAGGAAAGGGTTCTTTACAGTAAGAGTGATTAAGATGTGGAATGCATTGCCACAGGAAGTCGTTATGGCAAACTCTATACCTGCATTTAAAGGGGGCTTAGATGCTTTCCTTGCGTTGAAAGACATCCATGTCTACAATTACTAGGTTATGCCTAATGATGTTGATCCAGGGATTTTATCTGATTGCCATCTGGAGTCGGGAAGGAATTTTTCCCTTTTGGGGCTAATTGGACCATGCCTTGTAAGGGTTTTTTCGCCTTCCTCTGGATCAACAGGGATATGTGAGGGAGCAGGCTGGAGTTGTACTTTATACTGGTTGAACTCGATAGACTTAAAGAGAACCCGAGGTGGGTTTGAAGAATATTATCTGCATACAGAGGATGGATCTGCCTATACAGCCCAGCCTCTGTTGCTATCCCAAACCCCCCTAAGATCCCCCTGCACTCTGCAATCCCTTATAAACCACAGCCACGCTGCTGACAAACAGCTTGTCAGAGCTGGCTGTGTTTATCTCTATAGTGTCAGTCTGCTGCTCTCCCCGCCTCCTACAGAACTCCGGTCCCCGCCTGCATCCCTTCCCTCCCTGCTGATTGGAGGGAAGGGACGGGGGCAGGGACCAGAGCTATGCAGGAGGCGGGGGAGCCGCTGACACTGACACTACAGATGTAAACACAGCCTCACAGCACTGCTGTGATTTATGAGGGATTGCGGAGTGCAGGGGGACCTTAGTGGGGTTTGGGATAGCAACAGAGGCTGGGCTGTATAGGCAGATCCAGCCTCTGTATGCAGATAACATTCTTTAAACACACCTCGGGTTCTCTTTAAGTCTTTTTTCAACCAAAATAACTATGTAACTATGTATGTTTCTTTCAGAGTAAAATGAGCTATAAATTACTTTTCTTCTATGTTGCTGTCGAAATCTGGTGAAAAAGAAAAAAAGAAAATGACTTCAGTTACCAACATTACTTAGAAAAGGACCACTACTGCAAAAAAATTGATAATACAAAAAAAACATATAAAATACAAAGATGGGTTGTTGACTAGTCCATCTCTTCATGGGATATTCTCAGTATTTCATTTATTCTTTACAAAAAGCACTCCCTGGAAAGTATCTATACAAAGATGCAGGCCGCCTCCCCTACCTGCATGCTATTTTGGCAGTTGGACTGAGTAACTGCCGTTCACTAAGGGCTTTGGAAGATAATCCTGAGAGCCCCCCATCAGGAAATGGGCTAGTCCAAAACCTGTCAGTTGTCAGATTTCTACTACCTACTGTACATACATTGACAACAACATAGGAGAAAAGTAATTAATACCTTATTTTACTGTGGGAGAATTGTACTTTGTATTTTATATGTTTTTTTTGTATTATCAATTTTTTTGCAGTAGTGGTCCTTTTCTAAGTAATGTTGGTAACTGAAGTCATTTTCTTTTTTTCTTTTTCTTAACTAGTCTAGAATTCCCCTGTCCGCTGTGGGGTTTAGTTTATCTAGAAATGTTGATACAGTAATTCAGGCCATTTTCTCCCCCTTTGGTGACATCTCTGCTTTTTTGTCACCAGTTTCCAGTGTCAGCAATAGAATCATAGAGCGTAACTGATATTAGTATTGAGTGAAACTCTGCAAGCATATATAGATCTTTCCATGTGTCAGGGGGGAGCCCAGCATGCTGTGTATGAATCATAACAAGTCTTACAAGTGTAGCTCCACCAGAGGTGCTGTCCCTGTGCTAGAAACTCAGGGCACTTAGTCATAGTAAATGTGGTCATCTTCAACACCCGTTCCCAGAGTCACACTCAAAAACGTTACAAAAGTGTCATTTGTAAAATCATAGGTTAAAGCAGATCTGAACTCAGAACTTCCTCTCTGCTCTTAAAGATAAGCACCAGCATAATAACCGTTAGAGAAAACCGTTTGTTTGTTACAGCTGATGCAAATCCTGCAAGAAATCTGTTGTGCGTCTACTTCCTGCTTTCATGGAAGCAGGCAGAGGGTTAACACCTTGGGTATACAAATTAGCTGCTCTGTCGAGGCAGCCAGCTGACACGGCTGAGAGATCAAGTTACAGTGGTGTTTAGTCACGGATGGGGGGAATAAGACAGGCTAAACTTTCTAAATGCATACAGGGTGCATTTCTCTATGTTTTCCTTTTGTCCTGTGCAAGAGTTCAGGTCCACTTATGCCAAATCGCTCCATGGGCTATCCGGGCTATCCAGGGCAATTGTAATGCATCATTAGTTTTTTGGTGCACAAAAAATATAATCTAGGGGTTAATCCAAAAATGGGCAAACTTGGCCCTCCAGCTGTTAAGGAACTACAAATCCCACAATGCATTTGCCTTTATGAGTCATGACTGTGACTGTCATAGTTCCTCAACAGCTGGAGGGCCAAGTTTGCCCATGCCTGGGTTAATCCCTGAAGCCTTAGAAATGAATGAAAAGGGCTTGTTACATCTGGTAGGTAAATACTAGTTTATATGTGAAGGGCTGTGTAAACTCCTGAGGGGGGACCACTTAACAGAAAGCTTCTCCTCAACTTGTCCCAGGAACTTCCCTTGCCCTTTCCTTTCCAGATTTAACCATACGGCAAAATAGGTGAATGTCAAAGGCCTGGTGAGGGCCATTAGACTGGTTGGTGTCTCTGCTGGTCCAACATCTCCTCTCCTCTACTGTGATGGCAAATAAGCTTGCCCAGGGCCCTTTTTCATCTTAATCTCTTAATCTCTCTCCCTGTACATCTCCTCACTAGTTTCTAGATACCATCTTAACCGCAATCTCAGATCTGCAGACAACTTTCTTTTGTCCTCCTCTAGAATCACCTCTTCACATTCACATATACAATAGACTTCTCACATGCCTCACCCTTCCTCTGGATCCCCCTTCCAAAACAAACCCATCACTCTCCAACCTTTGCAATCTTTAAGTGCTCCCCTAAAATGCACTTGTTCCGACAAGCATACGCTCTAACGTAGGCAATTCCCCCTACAACCTCTGGCCAAGTTGTGCACCTTACTAAATATAACCTTAAAGAGACACTGAATCGAAAAAAAAATTATGATATAATGAATTGTTTGTGTAGTACGGATAATTACTAGAACATTAGTAGCAAAGAAAATATTCTCATATTTTTATTTCCAGAGTTTTTTTTATAACATTGCATTATTCTCTAAGATATGCAGGTTACACACTACACTCAGCATTCTAAATGATTTTACAGAGCAGGCTAATCAACTTTTGAACTTTTCTCTGCAGAGAAAAAGAAAATATAGACAGACAGTGGTGGTGCCAGTGGGGTGCTTTGGGGTGCTGAAGCACCCCCTAAAATTCTCCAAGCACCCCTAAAGCACCCCCCAGCATGAACTGACTTTCGGCGTCTAATAGACGCCGTGCCAGTTCACCGGCAGTGGCAGAGCAAGGCTACGGTAAAATGGCATCCGAATCCCTGCTCTGTAGACTTTGAGTCTGCAGTGCAGGGCTTCGGGGGCCATTTTCCTGTAGCCCTGCTCTCAGCGCGGGAGTTTCAGGTCAGGAACGTTTTTGGCTGGCTGCAGAGGATCGTGGGAGCTGCGCACTGGATGGAGGCCTGGACAGGAGGTCTGCTGCAGGTGAGTAAATGTTTTTTTTTTATTTTATATTAGCAGTTGTATGTTCTGGCCAGGTCTGCTACATGATTGCATGTATTTTCTGGTCAAATCCTCCACATGATTGCATGTATTTTCTTGTCAAATCTTCCACATGATTGCATATATTTTCTGGTCAAATCTTCCACATGATTTCGTGTATTTTCTGGTGAAATCTGCCGCGACTGTACGTATTTTCTAGTCAAATCTGCTACATGATTCCACATATTTTCAGGTCAAATCTGCCATATGATTCCACGTATTTTCTGGTCAAATCTGCCACATGATTGCATGTATTTTCTGGGCATATCTGCCGACATGATTGCATGTATTTTCTGGGCAAATCTGCCACATGATTGCACGTCTTTTCTGGGCAAATCTGCCGACATGATTTCATGTATTTTCTAGTCAAATCTGCCAACATGATTGAACTATTTTCTAGTCAAATCTGCTGACATGATTTAACTATTTTCTGGTCAAATCTGCCACATGATTGAACTTATTTTCTGGTCAAATCTGCCGACATGATTGCACGTATTTTCTAGTCAAATCTGCCACATGATTGAACTTATTTTCTAGTCAAATCTGCCACATGATTGCACATATTTTCTAGTCAAATCTGCCGACATGATTGAACGTGTTTTTTGGTTAAATCTGCCGACATGATTGAACATGTTTTCTGGTCAAATCTGCTGACATGATTAAACGTATTTCCTGGGCAAATCTGCTCACATTATGTGTATTTTCTTGAGAAAACCTGCACAATTATGTGAATTTTCTGGGGAAAGGGTCACCAAAACTTGGGCCCACTGTCTTTGCGTTGCACTTTTAAATGTAACCCGAGGTGAGTATAATATTGAGGCTGCCATATTTATCTCCTTTTGGGGCTCTTTCACACTAAGACATTGCATTTGATGCGACGTTAAGGTCGCACAACGTTCCCCTAACGCAGCGCATGTAGGTTATAAAATTGGACGTTATTTTGTACTACATTATGTGTCTCGTGGTGCGCCGTTTTCGTTGCATACTGATGGAACAAAAACGGCGCATGCGCTACATTGAAAAAAAAACAACATTACTGAGCATGTGCAACACACATAACGCAGCAGATGTATTGCTAAACGCACAACATGCAGCACTTTCTAAATATTGCTACACGTTACACACAACGCAATGTGTGCACTGTGAATGTCGCACAGACTTTGCATTGCTGTGCATTAGTCTGTGTTGGAACATTTTCTAACGTGCGACTTTAAAGACGCACTGTGAAAGAGGCCTTAAAGAGAGTCTGAAGCGAGAATAAATCTCGCTTCAGACCTCATAGATAGCAGGGGCATGTGTGCTATCCCGCGGCTTGACGGGGGTCCCTGTTCCCCCAAATCCCCTCGGTGCAGCGGGGGAGCGCTTCCTGGTTGGGGCAGGGCTGACGGCCGCAGCCCTGCCCCACGCGCGTCTGTCAGCGCGTATCTCCGCCTCTCCCCCGCCCCTCTCCGTCTTCCTTCATTTGCTACATGTTTACATTGTAATGAGTGGGCGTTTCCCACTTCAATGGGTTGAGCCTGTATCACTGGTATTTATTGGTGTGCACATTTGAATTTAATGTTTGTCAACACTTATCTGATGAAGGGGACCCGCAGTGGCCCCGAAACAATTGTCATGCTTTGTGTTTGACACACTATGGATCAATAAACGACATTTCTTGCTCTATTGAGAAGCTGGTGTGCGAGTCCACTCTTCAACCTTACGATATTCATTGGATGTCGGCTTTGCATCCAGGACTCAGCACCCAATCTTTACGGAAAGGTGTGCCGCTCCTAATCTTACTTTTGCCTTCACTGAGAGGGGCGGGGGAGAGGCGGCGATGCGCCGCTGATAGACGCGACTGGAGGCAGGGCTGCAGCCGTTAGCCCTGCCTCCAGGAACGACCAAATCTACGACCAACTATTGCGGGGGTGGGTTTGGGGATGAAGGGACCCCCGTTTAGCGGCGCGATAGCGGCAGTTTAGCAGGGGCACACATGCCCCTGCTAACTATGAGCTCTGAAGCGAGATTTATTCTCGCTTCAGAGTCTCTTTAAGCAATACCAGTTGCCTGCCTGCCGTGCTGGTTCTCTGCCTCTAATTCTTTCAACCATAGACCCTGAACAAGCATGCAGCAGGTCAGGGGTTTCTGACAATATTGTCAGAACTGACAAGATTAGCTGCATGCTTGTTTCTGGTGTAATTCAGTTCACTAGTGGCAGCCAAATAGATCAGCAGGGCTGCCAGGCAACTAGTATTGTTTAAAAGGAAATAAATATGGCAGTCTCCATATCACTCTCACCCCAGGTTCACTTTAAATTACAGTTAGCGCCGCCCTCATCCGGTCATGGGCACGCCCATTTTTGCCACTGCGCGCTTTGCGCCCCGCAGGTCATGGCCACGCTCATTTTCCCCCCCGGGTCATCAGCTACCCCAGAAATTGGTCCAGCACCTGCATAGCACCCCCCAAAAAAATCCTGGAGCCGCCACTGCAGACGCTCTCTGCGACTTTGAAAGTTGTGGAGCTCAATGGTTCTTTTGCATAGATAACAACTGGAGTTTCTTAACTCTTCCTGTACTGGAAACAATATTAAACGTATGTCTCTGCTCCTAATGCTTTATATCTTAGCTGCACTACACATACAAATCATTATATCATAATTTTTTTCCCGCTTTTTTGTACTTTAGATGCATTGTGTTGCGTTGAGTGGCGCTGCATCCCATTTGCCAAAATTGCAGGATTTCTATCAGCTGTAACAAAGAAATGTTTTTCTTAAAAGGTTATTATGCTGTTGCTTTTATTTTAGAGCAGAGAGGAAGTTTTGAGTTCGGGTCCGCTTTAACTCAGCCAGCTTTTCCTGATATCAGATCTTAAAAGAAAAGATAAAAAAAAGTGGTAAAGAAAATGGACATCCCTGTTTAACCTGCTTATCCTGAGAGGAGACATTCTTATCAGGAAGATAAAGATTTTATCTCTGCTTCCGATGAGATGCTAGATAAGATAACAGATCTTCTTGGGGGATTAGTACTATGATAAAGATTACGGCTTACTGGAGTACAAGCTAGGTTGTTTCTCGGAAATGACGGATTATACACACTAAGGTCAAGTGGACAAGGCTGGCTGTAAACTGCCCATACTGCTAGTGACTGGTCTTTTCTAGAATGACAACATATGTAGGATTTGGGTGTGGATGCAGAATACCTGCTTGCTTCAGTGCTGGGTAGTGACAGCTCTGCGCAACCCCCCTGAACCTGCTTCCTCCAGCTTGCTTACATTTAAAGGGCCACTCCAGTGAAAAAAAGTAATCAGTTAAAATCTGACAGGGTTTGGACTAGTCCATTACCTCATGGGATATAAGTGGTTGGTGGTTCCTGGAGACTCCCTTCTTGATGCCTAGCCTAAACCCCACTACAAATGTATTTTTGCTAAACGCCAACAGAAAACGACATATTCTTAAACTTCGTCAAGCCAGATGTTTTATCTTGTTAGTCTCATAAAAATACTTGGATAAGCTTTAATGCTATCTTTGGAGACGGGATTTTCCTTGGATAAGAGTTGTATGATAAATTCACTTTTTTGTATTTTTTGAATAAAGTTGTGTCTATTTTTTTGCACAACTTTGATGTGCCATGATGTCATTTTTGATATTTTTGTCCTTTTGAATAATGAGATATTAGCCCTAAGGGCTCGTTTCCACTATAGCGAATCCGCATGCGGGCACTGCATGCGGATTCGCATACTTAATGTTAGTGGATGGGGCTGTTTCCACGTGTGCGGCGGCGTTTTTCGTTGCAGGGAAAATCTGCACGACAGGGTCGTGCAGATTCGCGTGCGGCAGGAATGCGGGCGAATCGCTGCTAATGTATTCTATAGGGAAATCGCATGCGGCTTTGTCATGCGGATTTCCCCGCGATTTCGCATGCGATTTTGCATGAAAGCCAATGGAATTTAACACAGGCAGTGACATGGTTAAATTCGCATGGCTCCTTGCCATGCGAAATCGCGGGTAAATCTGCATGCGGAAACGCAGCCGCATGCGATTTCTTCAGCGGTGGAATCCAGGCGATTCCGCACCGCTACAGTGGAAACGAGCCCTAAACCTCCCCCCCTTCTTGATTCCTAACACTAAAGCTCACCTTCCTGACAACTAACCCTAAAATCCCCTTCTTGACTCCTAACCCTAAAACTGCCCTCCCTTCCTGACCCCTAACGCTAAAATTTCAATATCTATAACTTTCTAATCAAATTTGAAAGTAATTTTAAAAAAATGTTACGTGCGAAAGACCAAATATTTCAATAACTATAACTTTGTAATTTTCAAAAAGATTAAAACGTCAAAAACGATAACGTTTTAATCTCCTCAAAACGAAAACAAACAACTATAACTATAACTTTGTTAACAACTATAAATTTTGAATTTTTGAAAACGATATTTATTGTGTGCTCAAATTTCTGCTTCCTGCCATCCTTTTTTATTGACCCATTTCAGTGTTGTGTCCTCCACAAAATATCAACAGCTCACCCCCGTTCAGTAGCACGGACCCATTCGGGCTTTTTCCACCTAAGCTCAAGCGGCAGGGACAGTGTGGCTGTGCTTTAGGGGTCTCAGCACTGGAACAGCACGGTGGAGAGCGACGGGGTAAACCTCTGGAGGTTCCAGAAGTTTCCCTCGCCTGAGGTAAGTAGCTAACTTTTTATTTTTCAAACTTCACTGGTTCGCTTTAAAAAAAGTTAAGATTTGGTTTAGATTGCCTTATTTGATGTTTTAATGAAAGCTGTGTAGCAAAGGAAAGGTTGTGAGATATCTCAGTAACATTGGAGGAAGGGGAAGTAGAGAGTGGTAGAAGTTTCCTTTGAAGTGGTATTGCAGCTACGGGTTGGGCGTGTTTCACAGAGAACTTCTGTGATGATGATAAGTACGAGAAACAAAAAGCCCCCCAAAAATATTTTGCGGAAAAAACATATTTTAGTCTCTTTTGATCAGTTCCAGAAATCATCACACCATCGTACAAAAACATCCTTAGATCCACCTGCGTTGGTGGCCAGCTTAATGGAATTGACTGGATCTACATAAATATTTTTAGATAAATGCGGGCAAAAACGTGAGGCAAACAGGAAACCTGTGTTTGTGGTGTCAAAAATATTCTGAGTATTTTCTTGCTAGCTGATAGCTTAAAAAGCATTTTATCGATTAAGATATGAAAATATCCCTTAGGAGGAAGCTTGAGGTGATCATACATCTAGTGATTTTGTGGACATCTGATTAGATAATTCTATCAAATCGGATGATAATTGGTGCCGCAACAAGCATGCTTGATGAACGATCCGACCAATTGTGGGGCGAAATCGGTCAAATGTATCGAGCAAGCAAGCTAGAAAATATTGGGCTGACATGGTTGATTGGGTGTGCGACGTTAACGGCATGCAATATTGGGATGAGCGATGAACGTGATGGGAACCCCCGGTTGCTGTCCCCCCAAATGTTAATATGGACACCCCCTCTCCCCTGGGCCCGTTTATTAAAATCTTTCACCTGTCTGGCCACTGCGAGTGTCCAGCTTCTCCTTCTTTTCTCCATTCCTACCTAAGGGAGGGTCTCCCAATGGGGGTCTCCTCTGCATGCATCTGACTGTACAACAAATGCAATTATTATAGCCAGCTCTTTGAAGCAGTTGTCCTAATTCCCCACTACCCTCTGTTGATGATGATGAAAAGGTATTGTTTACTTCTTGGTAATGTGTGCAATAAAATAATTTATTAACCCTTAGCTGCCTGAAAACCCCTGTGGTTGGCTGTGCTGTCCCACTGAAGTAGGCTAATAAAACATGTGCAAAACTTTAAATGTAAAATTAAAAGGTGAAACTGAAGTTTTTTTTTAAATAATGAGACACATTGTTGGCATGCATGTTTATTGTGCTATGGAGATGCCCTGGGTGCTAAAATTGGAGCTAGGTTCACATTAATCCTCAGTGCTTACTGTATGGAGACAGAGGTCCCTAGACAGAGCTCTCCTGCAGTCTATTCACAGTAGCAACAGAACAGTAACAGAACACAGAGAAGTGAATTTCTTCAGCAACTATATGTGGAATAATTATGAAGAGTGGAGGTGCTGAAAATATGATTGTCAGATTATCTGTAAACTAGTTGACCTAAGCCCGTTTAAAAAAGGTCTCTAGGTCTCTGTTACACCACTGCCGCATGTCAGTGCACATACGCGCGCACCCGTCCGCCCTCCTTTCCCCACGTGCTACACATGCGCAGTAGCACAAAACCACGGGCACATGGACAGAAGGATGACGCAGGGACAGTTAGGCATCGGTAAATAATAGAAAATAATAAAGACTATAAAAATAAGGTATCCTACCTCTCCAGATGACAACCAAGACAAAAAAGGGTTTTAGATCAGGTCAGATTTATTCAACCACGTTTAAAACAGACAACACATTTCACGGGTCTCTGTCTGCTTCCTCAGAGAGTGTCTTCAGAAGTTCAGTTTTAGATCAGAGCCTCAAAAAAATAAAAATAAAAGTAGCACGATTGCTGTGAACGTTTTTTGCCATACTGATCTAAAACTGAACTTCTGAAGTCACTCTTATTGACCTGAGGATTCGGGCAGAGACCTGTGAAACACGTTGTCTGTTTTAACCTCCCTGGCGGTAAGCCCAAGCTGAGCTCGGGCTATGCCGCGCAGGGGGAGATCTCAGCCCCTGGTGGGGCGATTTTTAATCTGTAAATTGCTGTGCGCGCAGCCAGCACTTTGCTAGCCGCGCGCACAGCTTGATCTCCGCCGCTCTGCGGCGATCGGCCGCACGCAGCGGCGAAAGAGGGCCCCCCCCGCCAGAGCCCTGCGCTGCCCGGACCAATGAGTTCCGGGCAGCGCTATGGGCTGGATCGGGTGTGCCTGACGTCAGGACGTCGGCTGACGTCCATGACGTCATCCCGATCGTCGCCATGGCGACAGGAGAAGCCAAACAGGGGAACGCGTTATATACACGTTCCCCTGTTTGCTATAGATGCCGGCGACGATCGCACTAGAGGGACACATGCGCCCTCTAGTGGTGTTTCATGTAGCTACCACTCTGGTAGCTTTACATGAAACAAAAAAAAAAAAATTTAAAAAAAAGGATTTTTGCCAATTAGGCAAAAAAAATTAACCGCCAAGGAGGTTAAACGTTCTTGAATAAATCTGACCTGATCTAAAATGCTTTTTATGTCTGGGTTTGTGTCATCTGGAGAGGTAGGATACCTCATTTTTATCGCTTTTATTATTTTCTATAATTTACATCAATCTGACATTCGTCCACCCCTCATTATTGTTTACCACACCTCCTCTGGAGGTAGTCCTCCCACTGGTGTGGTGCTGTCCACAGCCAGTAAGGATCCTAGAAGAGCGACCATCCAGTTCCGGTTGGACCTGAGATACCGCGCGGGGATGTTTTTCCCCCGTAGGTGACATACGGTGGTTGCAGGTTCTGCAATCCATCTTTGTGAGTATAACTGCTCTATTTCTATTTCAACTATTCCCGTATCCAACGATACTGCACTATTTGGCTTCTGGTGTTATCTTGTCACACAGGCTACTGTGGATCCCCTACAGTGACTGCTCCTATCTCTACATATGTGGAAAAAAGACTTTTCATTGTGTGCTGTGCTAGAGTTTGAGCCCACTTTGAGAGAGGAGCTTGTGGTAGAGGAGTTTAAATGTCCTGTTTGAAGCAATATACACTATTTTTTATCACGTTATCTTTGTTTTGAGGAATAGCTGCAAAATGACAGCTGCAAATAAAAGAGTTTCAAGGAAGAGTGAGCTTTTGTTTGGTATAATTTAGTGTACTTGGACTTGTAGTGAGAAAATGTACTGTCGAGCACTGGTGCACTATGATAAATATATATTTATGATAAAAGGTTTCAAAAGAAATTCAATTTATTAGAACTACGGGTGACATTAATTACTATTACCTTTCCAAGTCGTAGTAAGCATCAACTCGGAGGTAGAAGTAATTTGGGGTCCAGTAGTCGCTAAAACAAAGAATTACCGCTGCGCAGTATCATTAGTGCTGTAGCGGCACCCGGTTCAGGCGCTACGTGGCGCGCGTGTGCCAAGAAGCCCCGCCTCTCGCTACAAGTGGCCTTTGCAGAGAACACACTGCCAGGAATATGCGATTATATATTTTTTGATTTTTGCTACATTGATACTCATGGACTGTTTTTCCTGTTTATTATTATTGCTATATACTATTATTATTGCTACCATACTTTTCTTTTTTTTTATTCTTTTCTTTCTTTCTTTCTTTTTTTCTTTTTGTGTTTGCTTGCAGGCACTTTGCTGCACAGCGTTTTGTGGGGGAAGTTGTGTGCTCTATAAACAGAGAAGTTAAGCGGAAGGGCAAGTGGGGCCTCTTCAATATGAAAAAGCAGAAGTGTAATATTGTCTTCTGACAAACACAGCAGCTATGAAACATCACAATTTCCCCTACAAGGGAACTCAAGTGTGACACAAAAAAACAAAATAACACATATTCTATTACTTCAAAAAGATAGAAGGTATTTTCATTAAATAGACGCACACTATCATCTCAATGTGGTGGGAATTGGCTAAAAAAATAAATAAATACAAAAATTATAGAGTGTGTCATATTATTTATGTTCTGCTCGGCTGACCACAAAATGAAAAAAATACAGCACAATAAAGAAAGTTTTATTTACATCCATGTTTTACCTGTTTGTAAAATAGAACAGGCATATTTTGTTGACATAGCAGCTGGCTTTTATTGCACACTTTAAATATTGACCCTGCCCTAGAGGAGCTTAAAGAAAACCTGAACTGAAAATTAAAAGTCAAAATAAGCATACACAAGTCATACTTACCTTCCATGTAGTCTACTCCTCGGTGTCTTTCTCCTGTCCCGTGTCCTGTTTGTTCACTGTGATCAAGGGAATTTTCCGTCCTCCATTTTGAAAATGGCCATTACCAATAACAGCTCCCTGGTCAGCACACAGTTAAACTGTAACATCGCCCACTTGAGCCATAGGGAAACATGGACATTACCGGGCACATTAGTTTTCCTCTCAGCTATAACTGACAGCAACTGATATTTTATTGACAGCAACTGATATATTTCAGATCTGACAAAATATTGTCAGAACTGGAAGGGATCATTGTCAGAAGAAAAGGGTGCGCTTCTGAGAGGAACTGATGGCAAGGTAACTAAGTAATGTTCATTTGAAGTTACCTCATGTGTTTATTTTAAATATTTTTACTCAGTACAGGTTCTCTTTAAAGTTTTACAGTAAAATGTGCAAAGACAATGCAAAATCCTAATGCACAACTACGGCCAAATTAATTTTGCCCGTAATTGTAATCATGATGCGTAATTTCACAAAGTTATACAGGATTTTTTACAGCATACAAATTTTAAAGAAAATTAGGAACTTTCTTGAAATTGTGTTTTTTTTTTTGGTAGCAGGAAAAATGGGTGCCTGCGTCTAATAGATGTTTTGGGTACCGCCATAGACTCTCATGCATTTATCGGAAATGCATTTATCGCCCAAAGCATAAAAATGGGTGCGTGATAAATATCGCTTTCAACATTAAAATATTAAAGTTTTTGAAATATGTTATCGTTTTACAAACTTCCAAGGTTATAATTTTTGTCCTATTATTTAGTTTGTATGTACAGATTTGATCAAATATGTTATTGTTTCTGTGTTTGTAAGGGTGTTTGTGCAGGGGGTACTTAGGTTAGGCACCACCAGGGGGTCTTAGGGTTAGGTACCAGCTAAAAAAAATTATATTTAAAGCAGGAGGATTAGCCATACTATGCCAGGGAAAAAAAACACACATATATAAGTAGATAAATACTTATTTACATAGCACATGTATTGTACTGTTCACGTTTTGATTTCAGTGAATTTTATACAGTAGATGAAGAGAATGTGTAGATAAATACTGATGTCATTTCTTCCCTTAACTTTTTTTTCTCTTCTCCTCCAATCGCTGAGTCACCTCAGCCTTGCTTGTAAACACAAGTGAGCAGAGGCTCATGTTTCAGCTAGGCAGCTAGGCACGGAAATAAAGGGAAGAGGAGGAAAATATTATAGATAAAAAGAACCCCCAGCATGCAACTGAATGGCAATGGCAATTAAAGGGCCAGTGCTCCTAAGGTATGTGATAACTCCAAACCATAACAGCAGAAAAAGTTTTGAAAGTTTTGAATGCAGGATTAGCATCTTTATCCCTTAATACACTCAGACCAGTTGCTGTTGAAATTTGATTTTAATGGTGGCAATCCCGCTTTAAATTACGCTATTATGTGTAATTACGGTTAGTGATTACGATGCGTAATTGAGAATTACAATGCATAACTATGCATAGGCGTAATTTCTGCCCACCACTTCATATTTCCAGATGTTAGCTGAAGTAACATTAAGTTACTTCAGCTAACATCTGGAAATATGCCTGAAGAAGAGGACTAAATCCCAGAAAGCTTGCATAATTAAACTTTATCAGTTAGCCATTAAAAGGTATTACTTTTACAAGACTTGTTTTTTTCTACCAACATAATTTGTTTGGCTAACACGGTACAGAAACTATTTTTGCAACTAATTCTGTTAATAATTAATTGCAGGAATAATTTTAGAATTTTTGCTTTTGTTTGTTTGTTTCTTTGGCTGAATTGTACTAATAAGAATTAGTAGTAGTAATAATAATAATAATAATAATATTAATAATAATAAAATACTCCAAGTGTTGTAAGTAGTTAATGTTCTCTAAAATGTGCTGTGCAGGCGGTACTGTATAAATACTAAAGAAATTAATAATAATGGTGGAATTGAGTTTTTGCACACATCATCAAAAATGGACACGATGTATGTAATCTGCTGAACTGCGTGTTGTTATTTCTTATGTAATTGTTATATATTTACTTTTTCCTTAACTTGTATTATTATTATTAATCAGTATAAGAATTTTTATCATCACCTTCTTACAGAATGTGTCTGTGTTGGACCTTTCTTTTGCTATTTATTTTTTTATTAAATCATCAAAACACTTTTCTTATTAATTATTCTCAATGGGATATATATGGAAATAAATGAAACTGTAAAATGTTGAAAATGCTAAAACTATTACATGTAAAATGATTGCCTGAGAATGTGGCTTTTGAAGTGTTTGTTTAGGTCGTGTAAGCAATAAAACAAAATAATAAGTTAAACTCTTTGTCAAAATACTTTAAATGTTTTTGTAATTACCACAATGATGATGTTTAAAAATATTTTAAACATTTTAATTGCGCACTTTTACACAAATTGACAGTTTTCTCCACTTTCCTTGTTTGTTGGTTTTTAGGGCCTTTCATTGGTTTGACAGCCAAAATGGCATTTTTCAAGTACTTCATTGAGAGAAGGGTGACAGTTGTTACACAATAATTTTGAAAGTAATAGTGTGGCTGTCATAGTAATGAAGGCCAAACCAAGGGCATTGTACTAAGTACCTTTTTTTTTATTTGCTTCATTTTTAACTACTGTGATTGTGAAAGCAGGTAAGAGATTTATGAGAGTTCTTTTCCTGACATTACTTCTCTTTGAATTATCACTCTTGACTTACAGCTACTTTGCTGACATTGGATCATGTCTTGAGGGTGGGTTAGTAAAACGTATTTTATCTGTTTGCACTTTTTTTTCCTTAACTGCATGCTATATAAGGGCCATATTGGGATGGCCAGAAGGCCCTGGCCTTGGGCGGCTGAAAGCCAATGGGGCACCTGAACAGAAAAGGGGCTGCTACATATGAAAGAGCTATCTTCACCCAGGAGATAAAAGGGCACTGTGGTGAAAAATTGTAAAATTTAAAATATGTGCAAATATATACAAATAAAAAGTACGTTTTTTTCCAGAGTAAAATGAGCCATACATTACTTTTCTCCTATGTTGCTGTCACTTACAGTAGGTAGTAGAAATCTGACATTACCGACAGGTTTTGGACTAGTCCATCTCTCCATATCGGATTCTCATAAAGGGATGGACTAGTCCAAAACCCGTCGCTTCTGTCAGATTTCTACTGCCTACTGTAAGTGACAGCAACATGGGAGAAAAGTAATTTATGGCTATGGCTCATATTTTTTAGTCCTCTCTTGTAAAGAGTCATAGTGATGAACAAAAAAATATTGTAACGTTCTAAACAGGTCTACCCAGAAGATAGAAGTTGGAGGTAGAAAACCTCTGAATAGTTAAAGGGGCACTATGCCGAAAAACTGTAAAATTTTAAATATGTTCAAACATAAACAAATAAGAAGTACGTGTAAAATGAGCCGTACATTACTTTTCTCCTATGTTGCTGTCACTTACAGTATTAGTAGAAATCTGACAGAAGCAACAGGTTTTGGACTAGTCCATCTCTTTATGGGGGGATTCTCTGGGATTTATTTTTAAAAGCACTTAGTGAATGGCAGTTGCTCTGTCCAACTGTCAAAAAACTGTGTAGCCAGTCGGGAAGCTGGCCAGCATCATTAATTAAATCATTTTTTAGGGAATATCTTTATAAAGAATAAAAGCCTTGCTGAGAATCCAATATGGTGAGATGGACGAGTCCAAAATCGATAATGTCAGATTTGTACTGCCTACTGTAAGTGACAGCAACAGAGGAGAAATGTAATTTGTTTATGTTTGAACATATTTTAAATTTTACAATTTTTCACCATAGTGCCTCTTTAACTATTCAGAGGTTTTCTACCTCCAACTTCTGTCTTCTGGGTAGACCTGTTCAGAACGTTACAATAATTTTTTGTTCATCACTATGACTCTTTGCAAGGGAGGACTAAAAAATATGAGTTAGACCTGGGGCACACTACAGCAATTTTGGGCGTGTTTTTGAAGCTCTGTTGGTGACACTTTCAAAAACGCTTTACTATTGTAAGTCAATGGTTTTGAGCCCATTAGAGCACTTGCGATTTTGGAGATTTCAAATGCGGGACTTGAGGCATTTAGTGAGTGTTTGGTCTCCAACACATAATATGTGAGTTAACGTAATTGTTGGAACAAACAGCTCAAACCGCAAACAAAACGCTGACACAAAGCGCTAGCGATTGCTCTCATCTTACATAATTTATAAGCATCTACAGTAAATCCCAGCCTATCTACAAAGTGGTATTTCGAGTTGACCTCCGTAGTTCCTTAGTGCTTTTTTTCCAGGGGAGCAAGAGTACAAAGTTTAGTTATTTCAAACTTAAAAGGATCCGTAACCCTTGCCTGACAATGATGGTACTGTATGTTTGCCCTTCCTCAATTTTTCTGAAACATGTTCCTTCCCCATCAATGTGGAGGTATAGACTACTTTATTGAGTTGGTCATCTTGCCCAAATGGATCAAAGCAAAATAGGACCATAACCTCATTAATCACTATGCAATTATCAAGTTTTGTTCCTAAAAAATATTCAACTTCCCTCCATTAAATGTGGCTCTTGAAGATTGACAGACTACAGGTATGTTGTAATACAGCAGCTCTGTATATTTGCTTGGCTTATCGGTGACATAAAGAATGATTTGTATATTTACTCACTGAGCATTATGGGAATGCCTCCTTGTTTACTATTAAGAATAGTACGGCAGCACGGTGGCATAGTGGTTAGCGCTCTTGCCTTGCAGCGCTGGGTTCCTGGTTCGAATCCCAGCCAGGTCAACATCTACAAGAAGTTTGTATGTTCTCCCCGTGTCTGTGTGGGTTTCCTACGGGCACTCCGGTTTCCTCCCACATCCCAAAAAACATACAGATAAGTTAATTGGCTTCCCCCGAAAAATTGGCCCTAGACTATGATACATGCACTACATGATACATAACATAGACATATGACTATGGTAGGGACTAGATTGTGAGCCCCTCTGAGGGACACTTAGTGACAAGACAATATACTCTGTACAGCGCTGCGTAATATGTTGGCGCTATATAAATACTTAAATAAATAAATAAAAATATTTGAAAATACCTTCTGGCTAGATGAAAATCCCCAAAACATGTCAAAGGGGAAAAGAGTAGTCTGACCTAAAGAGCTTACAAGCTAAGAGATTTGGCGACATAGATACAATAAGTATGTAGGATTGCAACTATTGTATGTGATTGAAGCTGACTATTGTAGAGAGGAAGATGGGTTAGACCAGCCTTTCTCAACCTTTTTACCTTGGAGGAACCCTGCAAATAACTTTTGGATCACAAAGAACCCCTGCAAACAATGTTTTGGGCTCGAGGAACCCCTGCATTTATTTTTCAGGAGGCGTGGTCTTTAAAAGTAGGTTAGGCTATTAATTTCACTACCTCCTATTACACCTGCCACTCATACTGTCTCCTGACCCCCCAATTTAGTGCTTCTTGTTACAGTACCTCCTATTACATCCTCCTATTACATTGTGCTCTATTACAATTCACCCACGATGGGGTAAAATGCCAAGGAACCCCTGCAGAGTCCTCAAGGAACCCTGGGGTTCCAGGGAACCCTGGTTGAGAAAGCCTGGGTTAGACTAATGAAACTATGCCACCTCTCCAAGCAAGCTAAGATGGTGTGTTTATTAAGTACACACGGACCAACCTGCAGCCATATTATCATCTGACTTTAGTCTGTTGGACGATAATCAGGCATGTGTATGTGTGCAAACGACTTATTATATTGTGCAGTTGGTGTGTGTGTGCAAGTTGTTTGAAAGGCCTGTCCTTGTTTTGAATGTGTAGTCCGTCATTCCTCTTGCGTGCGTGTATGTAAATGAGTTGGTCGTGTGACCATCTAAACGTGTGGACACACAGGTCGTGTGGTTTATCGTGTTGGTCATGTTGGATGTGTGTATACGCAGGTTGCTGCAGTGATGCATCAGTCCATCATCAGTACAGCCTTAGTGTGACTTAGTAAGAAAAAATCGCCCCAAACCAGCCCATATGCAAAAGAAACTCACAGGCAAGATAATAATCGTTAGTAAACTTAGTTTATCAGAGGACATATTTAAATATACCTTTATTGAAATACTTCTTGCATTTAGCTGTCAACATTTCAAAGTAATTAAACTTTCAAGTATTTTGCATTAAACCTTTAGCAGTGCATCGTGGGTCGTTCGCTGTCCATTCAGTAAAGCGGTGCTACAAAATTGAAAACTCACAAAATCGCTTTGTGTAGCAATTTCACGTTTTTAAGAATAAATACATGGTATTTATTATTTTCCGGGTCAAAGAGTTCACTTCCTGATTTGCGTCGGGGAGTGAATAACAAAACAGCCCAACGCGGACGGATATGTGAGCCGAACGCAATGTGAACAAGGCCTAACACAGGATAACCTACAAAACAAAAGAATGAAATATTTTTAAGTCAACATTAAATTTACATCAATGTTATATATACTGTATATATGGTATATATATATATATATATATATATATATATATATATATATATATATATATATATATATATATATATATATATATATATATATATATATATATATCCAGATTCAACCATTCATGCAAATGTATCTTTCCAGTTGTTTAATTTAATGAATGACTATTAAAGGGGCACTACAGCGAAAAACTGTTAAATTTAAAATATGTGCAAACATATACAAATAAGTACATTTTTTCCAGAGTAAAATGAGCCATAAATTACTTTTCTCTTATGTTGCTGTCACTTACAGTAGGTTGTAGAAACCTGACAGAAGTGAAAGGTTTTGGACTAGTCCATCTCTGTAAAGGGGATTCTCAGGGATTTATTTATTTTCAAAACTGCTTAGTGAATGGCAGTTGCTCTGTCCAACCGCCAAAAAACTGTGTAGGGAGCAGGGAAGCTGGCCAGCATCATTGTTTAAATCCTTTTTAGGGAATATCTTTATAAAGAATAAAAGCTTTGCTGAGAATCCCCTATGAAGAGATGGACTAGTCACTTCTGTCAGATTTCTACTACCTACGGTAAATGACAGCATTATAGGAGAAATGTAATTTATGGTTCATTTTACTCTGGAAGAAACAGACTTCCTATTTGTATATGTTTGCACATATTTTAAATTTTACAATTTTTCGCTGTTGTGCCCCTTTAATAACAATATTAATTCCAAGAGGTTAAACGATTAAGTCATTAATTAAATAGCATATATCTTATGCTATTATATATTATACAACTTAAAAAAAAAAATCTATATCTTGTTTTTTTCACCACCAATTAGGCTTTCTTTGGGTGGTACATTTTGCTAAAAATTATTTTATGCCATATGCATTTTAACAGGAAAAATAAAAAAATGAAAAAAAAAAATCATTATTTCTCCGTTTTCTGCCCTTATAGTTTTAAAATAATACATGCTAACGTAATTAAAACCCACACATTTTATGTGCCTATTTGTCTTGGTTAATGCAACATTTAAAATATGTCCCTAGTACAATATATGGTGCCAATATTTTATTTAGAATAAAAGTGCATTTTTTAAGTTTTGCGTCCATCACTATTTACAAGCCCATATTTTCAAAATTAACAGTAATATACCCTCTTTACATACACATTATAAAAATTCCCCAATGTAACTATTTATGTATTTTTTTTTATTGTAATCTTTTCTTATTTGCAAAAGTTTTATTTGGGTAATTATGGGAGATTGTGGGAGATAAGGTGTTATTTTAAATGTTTACATTTATTAAATTAAATGTATGTAGGTGTAATTTTTACTATTTTGCCACAAGACTACTATCAATACACGAACAGGAAGTAATGCATGGTCGAGTTACTTCAATAGTTACAATGACCGCGGCATCTCATTGATGTTGGCGCTCATTGACCCGGGCACATAGATCAATGATTGGGAACAGCATTCCCATTCATTCATCTCCCCCGATCGGCGGCGAGAACCCACGCGGCAGCCAACGGATTCAATAGACGAATATCTACGTCCCTGGGCAGGAAATGAAGTCCTGCAGGACGAAGATAATCCATCTGAAACCATAAGTGGTTAAAGTAAGTTTTCATAGCTTTGCAATTTAAAATTACCAAAAAGTAGTTGAAAAAGTTCTATCAAAATTGTTCTGCGTATTATTTACTTGCTTGCTGGTGGCTTAAAATGCATTTTAAGCCAACAGCTTAGAGAAAACTCAGGCAAAAAAATGAATTGAATAGGGGCCATTATATCAAAAGTGCATAAATAACACATTCTAAATCATTGTTACTGAGCATGGAAAGTAGTTTAAGAAGTATAACGTCTGCTGGAAGGGGAACCTACATCCCAGAAATCTCAGTTGCATGTAAAATCAAGAGTGGGAGGCTAAAGCTACATACTCACCTCACGACCCAGAACAACGAGCGATCTATCTTCCTGGCAGCGGGTATAGCCGACATCACGCGAAGGCATACAACAAACACGAACGAGAGCTAAAGCAATGGCGGTACTTTAAGCATGAGTCGTCGAGGATCTTAACCACTTTAGCCTTCAGTCGTTTTCACTTTATGCATCCGAGCAATTTTCACCTCCCATTCTTTAGCCTATAACTTTATCACTACTTATCACAATGAACTGATCTATATTTTTTTTTTTCTGCCACCAATTAGGCTTTCTTTGGGGGATACATTTTGCTAAGAGCCACTTTACTGTAAATGCATTTTAACAGGAAGAATAAGGAAAAAAACGGAAAAAATTCATTATTTCTTAGTTTTCAGCCATTATAGTTTTAAAATAATACATGCCTCCATAATTAAAACTCACGTATTGTATTTGCCCATATGTCCTGGTTATTACACCGTTAAAATTATGTCCCTATCACAATGTATGGCGACAATATTTTATTTGGAAATAAAGGTGCATTTTTTCCGTTTTGCATCTATCACTATTTACAAGTTTAAAATAAAAAAAAATTAGAAATATTTCATCTTTACATTGATATTTAAAAAGTTTAGACCCTTAGGTAAATATTTACATGTTTTTTTTTATTGTAATTTTTTTTTTTTGTATTAAACATTTTATTTGGGTATTTTTGGGAGGGTGGGATGTAAGCCATAGTTTTATAATGTAAATGTGTCTTGAGTTTTATTTTTTTCACTTGTAGTTGTAGTTTTACTTTTTGGCCACAAGATGGCGGCCATGAGTTTGTTTACATGACGTCACTCTAAGCGTAACATACGCTTAGAGCGACGTATGGGGGATGTTACAGCCAGAAAAAGCGCAGCTTCCGAGAGAAGCTGTCGCTTTTTCAGCGGGGGAGAGCAATCAGTGATCGGGCACCATAGCCCGATTCACTGATTGCCAGACTAACGAACCGCGTCCGGGAGCGTGCGTGCACGCGCGCGATCGGCGCGCGGGAGCACGCGGACGCGCACATGGGCTCCTGGGAGTAGCTACTACGTCCAGGAGGCCAAAGTAGTTAAAGATCCAATCCACTGTGACGGTCGCTATTGCCATGCATTGCTAAGCCTCGTTTGCTTAATCGCGCACTTGTATCCACAAAGCGAGATCCCAGAAACAATCGATCGTCAAACAAAAATTTGCTGCCCATTGGAAAAATCGCGTAGTTAGTACAGGCCTTAGGTTCACTCGGGATGCACCCTGAACAATATACCCTTTATTCCATCTATCAATTGACCCTTTCTGTTTATTTTCAAAGTAGAAAATAAAACCTACTAACAAATTACCTTGACCTTCATAGAGAATAAAAAATATTTCAATAAAACTAGTAATACTAATATTTCAATGAAACTGTAGGTAGTAATGTAATATGTCACAAGTGAAGATCACACTAACACACAATAATAATATTAATAATAATAGTAGTTAGTATTATAATTTTATTTTTTTTAAATAACATTGCATCATTCTCTAATATTTGCAGTTTATACACTACTCAGCATTTTAAATGATTTTACAGAGCAGGCCAGTGAATTTTTGACCTGTCCTTTGCAGAAGAATATTATTATTATTATTTATTTATGTATTTATTTAATAATATTGCATCATTCTCTAATATTTGCAGTTTATACACTACTCAGTATTCTAAATGATTTTACACAGCAGGCCAGTGAACGTTTGACCTGTCCTTTGCAGAAGAATATTATTATTATTATTTGTATTATTTAATTAATGTTATGCTATGGGGTGGAAGTGGAAACTGTTAAGTTTTGTTTCTCTGAAAGAAAAAAAAAAAAAAAAAAAAAACAATCAAAAAAAAAAACATACTTCTTCTTTCTTAAAATTTTCATTCACACCTGGAAACTCCAGTCGTCTAAATGTTACAATTTTTTTTCTCATTCTCTTGCTCTTTTCCTGTTTTGATGGACATGATGGTCTCTTCCTGTTTCATTTACTTTTACAATGAAACTTACAAATTTGAGTTTCTCATTATAGTGGTGAAAGTTCTGCAGAGAGTTCTGTAGCTTGTGTAGGAAATCAGTGGATGTTCAGCAACTCCCAAACTACATTCAGTGTGATTCATACGCTGTATTACAGAGACCTTCAGTCTGTGTAAGTAGTAAAAACTGAGAAAATGGAATACCCATTAGTATAATACTAGTATATTTTTGTCTGGGAAACAACCTACAGATAACAGTTGACTATTCTCATGGGTAGCTGAAAAACCAATGCAATTGAATATTACTCACAAGTTCAATCTCTAAAACAACAAGTCTGCTATATGATATATTTTTAGCATTGCAAACAACCTACAGATACTACATAACCATTCTCCTGAAAAAGTACCTGAAAAATGAATTAAATACTCACAAGTACATGGTTGTATAAAGCTACCGGTAGGTGCTAGGACTATTGTAATATCAGTCCCTGGACTGATTCTAGGCCAGAACACTATCTGCATAGTGTTTTTATGTTCTCACCGTACTGATGAGTGTGTCCTCTGAGAGCCCAGTATGCAACCAGATTTCAAAGATATACTGGTACATTTATTGGTTTCACCAAAATGCACCCTTAGCCAACCTCTCCACGATTGGCGTGAATGCGGTGGTGGCCCCAGGACCTCTCCACGCCAATTGGCGTGAAGTCCTAGGGGCGAAGATTGCAGGGGATCGCGTGCACCCATGCGCGCACACCCCTGCACCTCCCAACGGCAATCGTCGCTAGGAGACTTTTAGACGCTATTTACATCATACAGTGCTGCGATCTACAGCAGCGCTATACTGGGGACAGCCGTGTGACACGGCTGTCATCCTGGGCGGCAGAAAAGTGATCCGATGTCATAGGCTAAATCCTATGACAGTCGACGACGCTGATTGGCTGGCAGGGGGAGGGTTAAAAAAAATTGGGCTGCATTGCGACTATTTTTACGCATTCCCACTGGTGCAGGAACATTAATGGATACATTTTTCACGTTAGCGGTACAACGCTAATAAATTTTAGTGTTGCCGGGCAACGCAAAAATTTATTAGCGTTGCATCGCTAACGCGAAAAAATATATGCGTTAATGTTCCTGCACCAGCTGTAATGCGTAAAAATGTACGCAATGCGGCCCCCGACTTCTGAGGTCGGCAAAAACGAAACTAGCTGGCGGCGTGGGACTGGAGCAGTAGTGAGTGACTACGAGGGCACAGGATGGCTGCATGGGGCTGGTAGAAGCCCCAGGTAAGTGAAACTCATTTTTTTTTTGCCGGACGTTCCCTTTAAGTGTTTAAAGAGAAACTGTAACCAAGGATTGAACTTCATGCCAATCTGTGGCTGATATCCCCTTTCCCACAAGAAATCTTTACCTTTCTTGGATAGATCATCAGGGGAATCTGTGAGGCTGATATTGTGGTGAAACCCCTCCCACAGAGTGATGTCAGGACCATGGATCCTGACAGTTTCCTGTCTGTGAACCTTGTTACATTGTGAGAAATAACGGCTTTTTCCAACGGCCAAACAAGCGACATTCCGTACAGATCACCTGACAGGACTAAAGATGTCGCCACCAGTGATAAAATTCAGAATGTAGATCAGGGAGAGGAAATATTTTACAATGCGCAAACACTGACTAAATCATCTATAAATGTATATTGTAAAAAATAAGCAATTTTGTTAATTAAGTCATTTTCACTACAGTTGCTCTTTAAAGCGGAATATAACCCTGCATTTTAACTTTGCTCTAAAACATTATTTACAGTATATTATATGCAACCAGCATTTTTTTTTTTTACTAGACCAGCATTGGAAGGGTTACACAGGGCTTTAAAGTTCCTGGAGATTTCTGCAGACGCATCCGAAGCTGAAATAGATACATTTTGTTTACATAAATGTATCTAAGTGTTGAATGTGACTCACTCTCTCTGACTGAGAAGGAGCTTGGAGGACAGCCAAAGAGTGTGTAACATTTATCAATAGATACATATAACTAAACAGAATGTAACAATCTGAACTTCTGCATATCTCTCCACGGAACTTTAAGGGCCCGTTTCCACTAGCGCGAATCCGCATGCAGACAACGCATGCGGATTCGCATAGGCAATACAAGTGGATGGGACTGTTTCCACTTGTCAGCAGGATTTTTCTGCACGGTAGACCCTGCATAATTCGCCTGCGTGTGGAATGCAGGCAAATCGCAGACAATGTATTTAATAGGGAAATCGCATGCGTTTTTTGCATGCGCTTTTTCCCGCGATTTCGCGTGCGATTTCGCATTGAAAGTAATGTAAATTGACACAGGCAGTGACATGGTTAAAATCGCATATACCCTGCCTATGCGAAATCGCATGCGAAATCGCGGCAAAATCCGCATGCGGAATCGCATCCGCATGCAATTTCATCAGCGGTGATATGCGGCGATTCCGCACCGCAATAGTGGAAACGGGCCCTTAACCTCTGTGTTTAACCCTTCCAATGCTGGTCTAGTAAAAAAAAAAAAATGCTTTTTGCATATAATATGCTGTAAATAATATTTTAGAGAAAAGTTGAAATGCAGGGTTATATTCCGCTTTAAGATGTACATAAGCTATTTAATTTTTACTCAATTTTGTTTTTGATCATGATTACAATTAATATTAGGATCGATATAACAACCGAATATTTTATGACTGATCAAAGATCAACAGATCAACATTTCAATAGGTTTTTGCCCTGATTGTCAACTTTAATATTAATTGTAAATGTGTAAATTCATTATCGATTTGGCATTTTGTCTGATCAAATGTCTAATTGGGCAAAACAAATTTTTTACAGTGCATGGCAGCCTTCAGACTGCAGACTACCTAACCAACCAATTAGCTGGCAATCTGGGAAGACTGGAGATCTGAGCATGCTCTGTGATCGTCTAATGGGGGTGTGGGAGGGAGGGGGAGAGTAGCAGGGGAGGGGTCTGATATAAGAGATAGATGGGGGTCAGGGCCGGAGCTACCATAGGAAAAAATGGGCAATTGCCCCAGGGTCCCCCAAGTTGTCCCTTCCCATCTTATCTGTTACTCCCCAGGGACTCTGCAGAGTCTGTCAAGTTAGGAGGTGATTGGGGGAGGGTCAGCAGCCAGTTCAGGGGCCCAGGAGGGAAGTTTGGCTGCAACAAAGGGCCTATAATGACGCTTTTTGGTCGGGGGGGGCCAGGGGGGGGTGGCTGTTGGGGCCCCCAGGCTAATGTTGCCCTAGGGCCCAGTTGTTACTTGAACCGGCCCTGATGGGGCTTAGAGTTGAGGGGTTGGGGTTGGGGATCTATCTATCTTGCTATTTTTGTTTTCAGAAACGATAAGAAGTCAACAAGGCCTGAAAAATACAGATTATGAAAAGATTAATGTCCCTGAAAATGTAAACTTCTGCATACTTTTATGAAACTTTCTTTGATAATTTGTTTTCTGCATTAAAATAGATTTTTTTTTTTAATGTTGCTGGATTATTCCTACTGTTGATTATGCAAAGGTCAAACGTTTAAGGAATACCAAAAACATAAACTTTTGAACATTGTGTATGTTTAAGAATGAGGAAGAGAAGCGTGAGACTTCTCAATAAAAGAAATAATGATCATTGTTATCATTTTCTAGCAATTTTCTCCAAGGTCACTTAAAATGCTGCTTACAGAAATACCATCCCCTTCTTGCACCTCTGACACTGTAGTTGCCATTGTCAGGTTTTAGTGCGCTGTATCAGTTGTTATGTATAGAGTGCTTGGGGGCCCAATGTAAAACTTGCTTCAGGGCCTACAGCTCCTTAGCTACGCCACTGCTAAATTGCATATTTATTTATTTATTTACCCTTCGCACACTCACATGCAAATGTTCAAACAAATGCATTCACAGATTCACTCATCCAGGCACAACTGTTATCCCTACAGCTAAATTAAAAGCCAGGGTTTTAGTTCACAGAAGAATGCATTCTTATGATTAGTCACCTATACTGCGCAGAAGTACCCAGGTAAACATAGGTGTCCTAACTCTGGCCCTGTAACATGCATAGTGCAGACATGCAAACACATTCATTGCATCAAACCTATCAATGGATTAGGAGCACACATCCTAACTTCCTCTCCTGGGAAAGACGGTGCATCTTACCAATCGCACAAGGGAGCGAACGTTATGTGTCCATGTGCACCATGCGCATACACCAGCATAAGCTGTGTGCATGCTGACAAACACATACAGGGGAAGGAGGGAGTGCACTGAATTAGACCCTAGCCACAGGGGTCAGTAGTAAAATAGAAACACATATATCCAGGCACATCGCCTCTAGTTAGGACATTAAATAAATTATTAGGGAAAGGGAGGTGCTGAAGGGGGTGTGGCTAGAAAACAGCAAAAATCTATTAACCCTTCGCACACTCACATGCAAATGTTCAAACAAATGCATTCACAGATTCACTCATCCAGGCACAACTGTTATCCCTACAGCTAAATTAAAAGCCAGGGTTTTAGTTCACAGAAGAATGCATTCTTATGCTTAGTCACCTATACTGCGCAGAAGTACCCAGGTAAACATAGGTGTCCTAACTCTGGCCCTGTAACATGCATAGTGCAGACATGCAAACACATTCATTGCATCAAACCTATCAATGGATTAGGAGCACACATCCTAACTTCCTCTCCTGGGAAAGACGGTGCATCTTACCAATCGCACAAGGGAGCGAACGTTATGTGTCCATGTGCACCATGCGCATACACCAGCATAAGCTGTGTGCATGCTGACAAACACATACAGGGGAAGGAGGGAGTGCACTGAATTAGACCCTAGCCACAGGGGTCAGTAGTAAAATAGAAACACATATATCCAGGCACATCGCCTCTAGTTAGGACATTAAATAAATTATTAGGGAAAGGGAGGTGCTGAAGGGGGTGTGGCTAGAAAACAGCAAAAATCTATTAACCTTTCGCACACTCACATGCAAATGTTCAAATAAATGCATTCACAGATTCACTCATCCAGGCACAACTGTTATCCCTACAGCTAAATTAAAAGTCAGGGTTTTAGTTCACAGAAGAATGCATTCTTATGCTTAGTCACCTATACTGCGCAGAAGTACCCAGGTAAACATAGGTGTCCTAACTCTGGCCCTGTAACATGCATAGTGCAGACATGCAAACACATTCATTGCATCAAACCTATCAATGGATTAGGAGCACACATCCTAACTTCCTCTCCTGGGAAAGACGGTGCATCTTACCAATCGCACAAGGGAGCGAACGTTATGTGTCCATGTGCACCATGCGCATACACCAGCATAAGCTGTGTGCATGCTGACAAACACATACAGGGGAAGGAGGGAGTGCACTGAATTAGACCCTAGCCACAGGGGTCAGTAGTAAAATAGAAACACATATATCCAGGCACATCACCTCTAGTTAGGACATTAAATAAATTATTAGGGAAAGGGAGGTGCTGAAGGGGGTGTGGCTAGAAAACAGCAAAAATCTATTAACCCTTCGCACACTCACATGCAAATGTTCAAACAAATGCATTCACAGATTCACTCATCCAGGCACAACTGTTATCCCTACAGCTAAATTAAAAGCCAGGGTTTTAGTTCACAGAAGAATGCATTCTTATGCTTAGTCACCTATACTGCGCAGAAGTACCCAGGTAAACATAGGTGTCCTAACTCTGGCCCTGTAACATGCATAGTGCAGACATGCAAACACATTCATTGCATCAAACCTATCAATGGATTAGGAGCACACATCCTAACTTCCTCTCCTGGGACAGATAGTGCATCTTACCAATCGCACAAGGGAGCGAACGTTATGTGTCCATGTGCACCATGCGCATACACCAGCATAAGCTGTGTGCATGCTGACAAACACATACAGGGGAAGGAGGGAGTGCACTGAATTAGACCCTAGCCACAGGGGTCAGTAGTAAAATAGAAACACATATATCCAGGCACATCGCCTCTAGTTAGGACATTAAATAAATTATTAGGGTAAGGGAGGTGCTGAAGGGGGTGTGGCTAGAAAACAGCAAAAATCTATTGGTAAGATGCACCGTCTTTCCCAGGACAGGAAGTTAGGATGTGTGCTCCTAATCCATTGATAGGTTTGATGCAATGAATGTGTTTGCATGTCTGCACTATGCATGTTACAGGGCCAGAGTTAGGACACCTATGTTTACCTGGGTACTTCTGCGCAGTATAGGTGACAAAGCATAAGAATGCATTCTTCTGTGAACTAAAACCCTGGCTTTTAATTTAGCTGTAGGGATAACAGTTGTGCCTGGATGAGTGAATCTGTGAATGCATTTGTTTGGGGGAAGCTTCCGGATCCTAATGAGGCTCTCCACGCCATCTTCTGTCCCACGGGGGTCTTGCTGCAGCCCTCCGAACAGCCGGCGACAGACCCGACTGTACATTCAATATTTACCTTTGCTGGCTCCAGCGGGGGCGCTGTGGCTGCTTTCGGCTCGGAAATAGATGGAAATACCCGATCTCCGTCGGGTCTGCTCTACTGCACAGGCGCCGGAAACTTGTGCCTGCACAGTAGAGCAGACTCGACGGCGATCGGGTATTTCCGCCTACTTCGGAGCCGACAGCCGTCAGAGCGCCTGCGCAGGAGCCGGGAAGGTAAATATTGACGTCACCGCTGCACGGAGGGCTGCAGCGAGACCCCTGAGGGACGGAGGATGGCGTGGGAAGCCTCATTAGGATCCGGAGGCTTCCCCCACCCGAGGTGAGTACCCCCCAGGGGACGTTTTGACGTTACAGTTCCTCTTTAAGATGCACATCATGTCACACTTATTTGAAGCATGCCTTAAAGGTACTTTGAGACTGAAATGAAGAAGATTTAATCAGAACCAGCTGTGTAATATTTATTTCATCAGACAGTATGATACTCGTATTTTGTAAGCATTTTCATAAATCTAACATTTTGACCAAACAATAAAAACACCGAAATGACAGAAGATATTTTTCAATCTGTAATAACTACAAGGAGCTTTTCATGAAAATGTCAGACATAATTATTATTATTGTTCCTGTCTGTAGAAATCAAATAAAGTCTTCTGCTAAATAGTAATTCCGTTTGTTGTGCATCTTCATTTCAAACTTCTGTCAAATGAAGCGAATGTTGGATAAAACTCAGGATTTTTCTAAAGGACAACTGAAGTGAGAGGGATACGAAGGCTGCCATATTTATTTCCTTTTGAGAAATACTAGTGGCCTGGCAGCCCTGCTGATCCTCTGCCTCTAATACCTTTAGTCATAGACCCTGAACAAGCATGCAGCAGATTTTAAGGTTTCAGACTTTCTTTAAGGGCTCTGCCTCCGAAACAAGACCAGGGTTCAAATCTCGCTCTCTTCCTGTTCTGTAAACCAGCACCTATGCAGTAAGGAGAACTTGGGCAAGACTCCTTAGCACTGCTACTGCCTATAGAGTGCGTCCTAGTGGCTGCAGCTCTGGTGCTTTGAGTCCGCCAGGAGAAAAGAGAAATATGAATGTTATTTGTCTTGTCTTGTCTCTGGAGCATCCATAGGCTTCTCTCCCCCCAGGTAAGTACCTGAATTTTTGCCTTTACAATCTCCCAGGTTTACTTTAAAGGGGAACTTCAGCCTAAACAAACATCCTGTCATTAAGTTACATTAGTTATTTTAATTAAAATAGATAAGTAATATAATCTCTTACCCACTCTGTTTTAAAAGAACAGGCAACTGCCCTGAGTCCTGATCGCCCCTCCTAGCTGCGTGCACCAGGCTTCAAATCTCAAATTCAAATCGAAAAAAAAAATTTGCACTAAAACAGCAGAACGAGAACAGTAACTCCAGAAATCCCATCATGCTTTGCACAGCATCAGGGGAAAAAAATGCCCGGGCAGTTTTCTTCTGTGCAGCTTAAAATGAGGCGTGGATAAGAAAAACAAAGTTCTGATGCTGTGAAACTGTTAAAGAAACACCAAGCCTTTTCAGTGCTACTGAGTAGATTTTTAGTCTGGAGGTTCACTTTAAACAAAATTATATATAAACAAATAAAAGACATCCATTGGTTGACAGAGCTTTGCCCCCAAATAATCCTTTCCCAAAGCTTATTATTTGCATAATTCCATATATTAGCAAGGCCAGGACAGGAGGAAGTGTCCTAACCCATCATTAGACATACTACGGGACACATGGGGTCATTAAAATCCCATTTTAAGGATCAGAAGGTTAATAAGGATGGGGACAGAGAGGACTTTGGAAGATTTTGGAACTTTGGAGAGAGAATAGCACCACAGGGAGCCTGAATTAGCAGAGCAAAGGGCTTGATGCGGTCATAATTGCACAGTAAGTGTTGCCCCTAAAAATCAGGGAGCGGTCATGTGTAAATGCTTATAGCAGGGACCTTAGCATGACCTGCAAATCCTCTCTATTCACTCTGCTGCTGACTTGCAACCGCTGACACATCAATGTATCAGAGGCAATGGGCTGTACCAGTGTAAGCCTGTTCTTTGGGCGAATAGAAAACAAGATACATTATTTCTTTACGAAATTCATTGCCTTTGGAAGGATCAGACTCAATATTTAGTAGGGTGAATCTGTCGGCCAGACCCAAGGCTTGCACGATGGATATTTGATTCTATTGGCCTGGAAGGATTTTTAATCAGCTTATGTGGCGATTTGGGTTTATATGGCCAAACGATACCTCTTTTAAAAATTGAGTGCTCATAAAAACTAGGGGGGAAAAACATTTGTGACTAAAAATTGCATGGAGAGGACAGTGAGTGCATGTGCTGCTGCTCAGTGTTGCCATTTGACAGTCTTCCTCTGAACAGAGGACAAAGAAACGCAGCAGAAAGGAGCCCAATCAAACCAGAGGACAGGTAAGTATGAGGATTCCCTACGGCACACTTTGGTGGATACATGAAAAAAGGCACAGGGTACAGCCGCTAGTAGAATATCGCTGTAATAATGTAATGTTTACCAATATTTCACTACAGTTAAAGAGTAACTGTCAGGCTGCAAAAGCTCATTTAAACCTCTATTCTCCTGTGTTAAACAGTTTAGAAGGAAGCCAAAAAGGCAATACTGAAGTTAAAAATCTCTCTTACTTTGATGTGTGCTGAACAGCAAGGCTGTTATTCCCAAGCTCCTTAGGAGGCCGGCAGAAGGCATAACAGATACTGCAAAGCATTCTGGGGCTGCTTCTTCTCCCCACTGCACTACCTTGGGTCCTCCCCTTCATTTCCCTATCCCGCCCTAAGGCTGCTTTCACAGTGAGAAGTTACAGGCTCATGTTACAGCAGCTTGTAACAGCAGCCTAACTCACAGCACTGAAAAATCACAGGGCACATGTTCCGTTAGAGTATACTGCATGAGTCCGCTATTGTTCCTAGCCACATGGCTAATTAATATTCACTGCACAGTAGTGTTGTTCATTAGGATCTTTTTTGTGAGTGGAATCATCAGGTAGCAGGGAGGATATGACATCACAATTGGCTTCATAGGAGACAGACAAACATGGAACCTGCCATGAGCTGTCAGGAGCATCATTCTCTGCAAATACTATATAAAAATTCTGTGAAATCCAAATGTGGACAGTGAAATGCATATGTACTGTAAGTACAGCCAATATTTAGCTACTGATATATGTGTTTTTTTTCTCTGAGACCTTATACCTAACAGCTCCTCTTTAAACCTAGCCCTTCTCTCACACAAAAACCCTCCCTCTACCGATGCCTAACCCTAAGACCCCTCCCTGCTGGTGCCTAACCCTAAATCCCCTGGTGGCATCTTACCGTAAACCCCTCCTAAACCTTAACCCACCCTCTGCCGTGAAGCCGCAAAGAAGGTACATTTCAGAGCTCGGAGGGGCACGCTAGAAAGTGCCACCGCATGCCCAAATTTATGTTCTTTGCTGCTAATAGTGGCTCTTGTGGCAGCGCCGTTTTTTCCATAGGGGCTCCCTTTTTTCCTGATTCTCACATGGGTATATGTAGTTTATCACTTAGTGGATCAGTTAAGGTGTGCTTTAAATTTGAATGCAAGATAGAGTCATTTGCATCTTATTGACCATCTCTAGTTGTGAGAATATAAAGTTCTGCACTAGCCATGGACCAGGTTGATAAGGGCCGGTCCAACCCACAATGGGGCCTCAGGGCAAAATTAGCCAGGGGGGCCCTGACCCTCTTGCCATTGATTTAACCCCCCCCCCCCCCCTCCAGATCTCCCCATTCTCTTTACTTTGCTCCCCTGGGACCCTGCATTTTCATCTCTCTACTCCAGTCCATAGGCATTTGTCTTCATCCTCATAGGGGTGTCTCTTCTCAGTGGCCCAGCGCATGTTATTGCGTTATAGCATTGGGTGGGCCATGGAGAAGAGGAAGCCTGCAAGGTTAAGGATGATGAGCACTGACCGAGCGGCGCACTGGGACAGGTACATTGCTATGCTGACAAAAATTTGCAGGGTCCCCTGGGGAACACAAGTCAAGAAGAGGCCCGAAAGCACTTGGGGGCCATGGAGCAATTGCCTCTATGGTAGCGCCGGCCCCGGCATAAAATATCACTGTCTGCTGCAATTCTTTGTCTTTTTGTTTCCTTTTCTGCATTGGTGTGTAGTATTTTTTCTTATAACTATTTTCTCTTTAGGTGTTTTGTTGTGGTTAAACCACAGAATTGTAGTTTTTTTTTAGAGTGTTTTCATTCATGAAGTGGAGCAGGCAGGACACCTACAGATTCACACACACACACAGCAACTTGGAGTCCTACGGAGTGGTGTTTCCACCGCGGTCATCGGAGCAGCCACAGGGGGGCGTAAACTCTGACATTTTCTGGTGATGTATCATACAGCTGTTACTCATACTATTACGCTACTATTACGCTAGGAATTATTACGGGTTTAATAACACTGGTGACACAGGTAAAGTCCCAGCTGCTAATTGGAGGCATTCAAGTGGTAAGCCGGGTTTTTTTGTATATTTTTAACCTCCCACGGTTTACCAGATACTCAGTCACTGTAAAATCTCAAATGATGAGTTTCTACCTACAAAGAAAAAAACATAAAGGAGACAGAAACAGTTTTTCTGTGCGGTCTTTTTCTACAGATGTACGTCCTTAACCCCGCTCCCCGTTCATCCTTCCGCATCAGGCTTCCAACATAAGTTTAAAAGCTTATTAGTACCATATTTTTGGACCATAAGACACTCCTAACCATAAGACGCACCCAGGTTTAGAGGACAAAAACAGGGAAAAAATATACTAAACCCAGTGCATCTTTGGTGCAGGGGCATCTTGTGGATGTTCTCCCCCAATTATTATTATCTCCCTCTTGTGTCCCCCTTGGACTTTTTGTGCCCTCCTCTGACCCCTCAGTCCTCTGTGTCCTCCTCTGTTCCTCCTGTGTCCTCTTCTGACCCTTCAGTGTCCTCTTCTGACCCTTCAGTGTCCTCTTCTGTCCCCTTGTGTCTTCTTCTGTCCCTCTTGTGTCGTCTTCTGTCCCCTTGTGTCCTTTTCTGTCCCTCTTGTGTCTTCTGTCCCTCCTGTGTCCCACTCTGTCCCCATGTCCTCTTCTATCCCTGCTGTGTCCTCTTAATATTTCAACAATCATCCTTCATTCATGTTTCCAGCTGCTGGTTCAAGCAGGGTACAAACGCCACGGCTCCGTCTGCAGCCTCCAGTCAGGAGTGGCCAATCAAGCAGTGCTGCAACTAGACTCGCCAATCACCACCACTCTGCTTGTTAACTGGAGCCGATGGTCTCAGAGGCGGGACTATGGCTCTGTCATTGAAGGCAAGACACGGCAGGGATAGAAGAGGACATAGGGACACAAATGGTATCGTGCTGAATGGCATTTGCTAAGAGAACACCTTTGCGCTGGTCCGAATAGTAATATTCGGACCATAAGATGTACTGACTCCTCCCCCCCCACACTTTTGGAGGAGAAAAAGTGCGTCCTATGCCGAAAGCTCACTGTTTATCCATCTCTAAGTTAGCCAATAAATGGTATCATCCTGATTCAAAACTCCTTGATTTTACTCATGGCTAACACGGTACAACACTCTACTGCTTCTACTATGGCCTGAAAAATATGGTAATTAAGTCTTAAAATTAAAAAATGGAGGCCATGTGATTACCACTGTGACTCTATGTCCTCCCTCACCTGGGTCCCCCATCTGCACTAGCTTAAGTTGAGCAGCAGCAGCCGCTATTATTAAGAGGCAGCGGGCGAGGATGACTCACCTCTTCCGCGTTCTAGCGTGCGTTCCACTGTCGTCACTTCCTGCAATGCCGTCCACTTACAATACAGTGGGCGGCATTGCAGAAAGTGATGACAGTGGAACGCACGCTGGAACGCAGAAGAGGTGAGTCATCCCCGTCCACTGCCTCTTACTAATAGCAGCGGCTGCTGCTCAACTTAAAGCGGAACCAAACCAAACTTTTTTTTTAGTTCAAATTTTTTAGTTGCACCTCTGACACATACAAAGATAAATAAACACTCCTTTAAGCCTATGAGCATTTCAGTGCATGCTTTTCACCCTTCTTTTTTCATTACTAGGGTTATACAGGTGGCAGCCATTAGCAATTCCTCCTTTGCTGGATACCACCTACTCTAGCAGTTTGCCGGATTTTGTCCCGGCAATTTGAAAGGAAGGGAGGGGTTTCTCCAGTAAATGTAAAATATTTTATATTTGTCATTATGCAGCTGAAAAAAGGCTGCTATTCATTATTATAATTTAGAAAATAGATTTTATTTCTGGAATCTTGTATTTTTAATTTGGGTCCACTTTAAGCTAGAGGGGGAGCGCAGATGGGGGACCCAGGTGAGGGAGGGGGGTGTCCGAACCCACTCCCCGGCGCACACTTAAGCTAGAGGGGGAGCGCACATGGGGGATCCAGGTGAGGGAGGGGGGGTCCGACCCCCCTCTCCACCACAAACTTAAGCTGGAGGGGGAGCGCACATGGGGGACCCAGGTGAGGGAGCCCCCCTCCCCGCCGCTGTGCCCAATACCCTCTTATGCGGCGTATGCTACACCATGGGTCGGCTAGTATTGCATAATGCACATACGGTGAATACTCCTGGGCTGCGTGATCAAAATCGAGAAGGTACACAGCCAGGGCCTCTGATTCACAGTAACCCGTGACTGGCTCTGTCCAGGGACCAGGAGGACTACAGCGGTCTGGAAGAAGACCCAGGTAAGTTAAACTGGCTGCATTAGGTTTACTTTAGGTACCCTTTAAAGAGGAGCTGTCAGCCATACAATCTCAGAACCCCCCCCCCCCCGCCCGCACATATATAAGTAGATAAATACTTGCTCTACTTACATAACATATGTATTGCTCTGTCCATGTCTTGATTTGTGATTTTTCTATAGTAAAAAAAGAGAAAATCCGCCTTAGGATTCTCCATTTTAACTGAGTCTATCTTGAAGCCAATCCTGATGTCATTTCCTCCCTTACTCTCCTCTGCCTGATTGTGTATGCATTGCCCGCCCTCCTCCCAGTCTTCAGGCACTCCTACCCAGCTCTGCAATATAAAGTACATTGTCTTAGCATGAGAAATATTGGCCAATCAAAGAGGAACAGAGGTGTGGGAGGGGAAAGCAGGAGGGGAAGAGGCTTCATCCAATCAGGCTGCATTAGTTAAGTCTGAGAGGAAAGTAAAGAAGCAAAAAAAAAACCAACCCAGCATGCCCTGCAACTTCCTTTGTGCGACAATGTACCAAATAAGAGTAAGGTAAACTGGGGAATGGTCATTTATCAACAAGAAAAGTAGTAGTGATTTCAACTTTTGGATTGCCTGGTTAGCATCATTATTACTTGTTTACCAGATAAAAATAAAGAATTTATTTTTGATTTTATACAGTTACACATTAAAGCTATCTTGCATATCATCAGTGTACTGGCAATCATTGCTGATATCCGGATTATGCATCCAATCCATTGAACCCGCAGGCAATCATCCAGGGAAGGGTTGTAAAAATTTGACCATGAGAAATTTGTGGCAATTTATCAGAAACAGGAATTCCCTTCTCACTTTACTATACAAGTGTGTATTTAAAGTTGTTGTTTTTGTCTGTGAGTAGTGTGGGAATAATAAGTTACAGGCCTCAGATGGAGGCGGTAGTGGGGAGTGGAAGTGCTCTGTGGCTGTTGTGTCACTGGGCAACTCCTGAAAGTTAAATATAAACTAGCCCAGCGGTAATGGTTAGTCTCTAGTCAGATGGAAATGCAGAGTGAGGTGTAGGAAACAAACATTTCTGGGCTTCCTGCTCTTCCCTTACAAAGCAGAAGTTCCTCTTCAGGTACTTTCCCTTCACTCACACAACAGCCTGTGTGCAACCATGACTCTCGTCCCCCCTCTGTGCGCAAAACAACTTGCTGTTCTCAGGGAAAGGGTATTTCCAACTCTCAGGGAATCAATGCTGGCTTTCTGGCAATTGTATTTCTTCCTCTTTTGTACTGTTCATTACTTTCTGGTACTCTACTATTCAGCTCTATACACAGGGCTGTTTCTGGATATTTTGGCATCCTTGGCAAGGTATCTTTTGTTGCCTCAATACCCCCCCCCCCCCCTTAAATTTTTGTGAATGGGAGAATCATAGCCTACATTCATTAGTTTTGCAATGCAATCAAAGGCGGAAGAGAGTCCAGCACTGAAGTGCAAATCAAGCATTTATTATGCATAAGGCACGTGTGTGTTGATACATGCTTCCATTGTGAAACTGCATTGAGCAGAAAGGATCTTACCGTCAGGTAAGGTGGATGGCAGTGTGTGCAGGGTGCCTCGGAAGATGCACCGCCGCGCGGAACGGCCGTTAGGCTGCCTGTTTGCACCCTGCACCCACTGTAAGAGATCTACATTTCAGTTGGCAATCAGTCATTCATCTGCTAATAATCTTGTTCCGAACGATCGTTATCTAAAGTGTGTATGTAGCTTAAAGGGATACTGTACGGGGGTCGGAGGAAAATGAGTTGAACTTACCCGGGGCTTCTAATGGTCCCCTGCAGACATCCTGTGCCCACACAGCCACTCACCGATACTCCGGCCCCGCCTCTGGTTCACTTCGGGAATTTCTGACTTTAAAGTCAGAAAACCACTGCGCCTGCGTTGCCGTGTCCTCGTTCCTGCTGATGTCACCAGGAGCATACTGCACAGGCCCAGTATGGTCTGTGCCTGAGCCATGCGCTCCTGGTGACATCAGCGGGAACGAGGACACGGCAACGCAGGCATAGTGGTTTTCTGACTTTAAAGTCAGAAATTCCAGAAGTGAACCGGAGGCGGGGCCAGAGCATCGGTGAGTGGCTGCACGGGCACAGGATGTCTGCGGGGGACCATTAGAAGCCCCAGGTAAGTTCAACTCATTTTCCACCGACCCCCTACAGTATTCCTTTAAGGGTGCATACACACATCCAATTTTGATTGGCCAATGAACCTACATGAAGCTCCATACTATAAGACCCTCCATGTAGCATGAGAATTTACCTACATAATCCGTTCGTATTACTCAAAATCTGTTGATCCTCATTCTACATAGAGGTGGTAAAATTGACCAGGCTTAAAGTCTGGTAAACACCTCCAATGATAGGCCAATTTTATTACTCCCACGTAGTGTGAGTAGAACATTGTTTACCTTGAGTGGACTACAATTTTCTACTCAAGTCCAGGAAGTCAGATTCTGTGAGTATAATCCTCTGTTCACCTTCCTAATCCCATTTGTTTTCATATTACACTTATGGACTCCCGGTTTTGTCCTCTGTTTTGGGGGTACCTTCTTATCTGTAGAATTTTTAGTTTACTCAGTGGCCATTACATGAGAAAACATTTTTTTTTCAGGAGAACGACCTACTGAAAGGCAAAGCAAGACCACCACCTGAGTGGTTTACAATTTTTTCCTTAAAGTGAACCAGAGATGAAGCACCCTCATGTATTTTACCATATATATCAGTGGGAACATTAGAGAAAACACCTACCCTGCTCTCTGTTTCATTCTTCACTATTCAGCCTGCTTATTATCAGCCCTGATACAATCCCCAACTGAGCATTCAGTCTGGTTTTGCTCAGGAATCATTATAGCTGAGTCTGTCTTCTCTGATGTATTTTCAAGCCTGAGCCTGCCCCCTTCTGGCTCTGCTCAGGAATCAGTATACAGTGGTGTGAAAAACTATTTGCCCCCTTCCTGATTTCTTATTCTTTTGCATGTTTGCCACACTTAAATGTTTCTGCTCATCAAAAACCGTTAACTGTTAGTCAAAGATAACATAATTGAACACAAAATGCAGTTTTATATGATGGTTTTTATTATTTAGTGAGAAAAAAAAACTCCAAATCTACATGGCCCTGTGTGAAAAAGTGATTGCCCCCCTTGTTAAAAAATAACTTAACTGTGGTTTATCACACCTGAGTTCAATTTCTGTAGTCACCCCTAGACCTGATTACTGCCACACCTGTTCCAATCAAGAAATCATTTAAATAGGAGCTATCTGACACAGAGAAGTAGACCAAAAGCACCTCAAAAGCTAGACATCATGCCAAGATCCAAAGAAATTCAGGAACAAATGAGAACAAAGTACTGTAATTGAGATCTATCAGTCTGGTAAAGGTTATAAAGCCATTTCTAAAGCTTTGGGACTCCAGCGAACCACAGTGAGAGCCATTATCCACAAATGGCAAAAACATGGAACAGTGATGAACCTTCCCAGGAGTGGCCGGCCGACCAATATTACCCCAAGAGCGCAGAGAAAACTCATCCGAGAGGCCACAAAAGACCCCAGGACAACATCTAAAGAACTGCAGGCCTCACTTGCCTCAATTAAGGTCAGTGTTCACAACTCCACCATAAGAAAAAGACTGGGCAAAAACGGTCTGCATGGCAGATATCCAAGGCACAAACCACTTTTAAGCAAAAAGAACATTAAGGCTCGTCTCAATTTTGCTAAAAAACATCTCAATGATTGGCAAGACTTTTGGGAAAATACCTTGTGGACCGACGAGACAAAAGTTGAACTTTTTGGAAGGTGCGTGTCCCGTTACATCTGGCGTAGAAGTAACACAGCATTTCAGCAAAAGAACATCATACCAACAGTCAGGGGCGTTTCTAGGGTCCTTGGAGATCAGTGGCACCTGTGGGCACCAGACGGGGAGGCAAAAAAATGGGTGTGGCCATGAGGTGAGTGGGCGTGGCCATGGGTGGGGCCAAATGTACATGAACTTAGCAGCGGTGTAAGCTACGGATAACGGGCCTGCCCATCGAAATATTGGACGGAGCCCCCTGTCCTTTATTTAGATCATTTACAATCAGTATAGGCATAGATCAAAGATGTATACGCACATACAATTTTGATTGGTCAATCACTGACCCCCAATTTTCCCACCCCCGTGCAGTAAGTGGGCCAACAGACAATGAATTTTATGAACAGAGCTAAAATTGGCTAATCAAAATTGTATGTGTGTACCAGGCTTTACAGCTAATACTGTACATACTGAAAGTAGCAGGGATCAGCATACAATACAGCTGGTTTACAATCAATAAAGGCACAGAGTAACACCTTACACTGTACACACTGGAGGTAAATCAGCACACAGTGCAAGCACTAGAGAACAGCGTATACTGTACATACTGTAGGCAGCAGAATTCAGCACACTGCAGCTAGCGTGCCAAAAATATGACGATCACGTTGTGCGGCGTGATTATCGCGCCGCACCAAAAAATTGGTGGGCCATGGACCAGAATATAGGTGTGGTAACGGGTGGAGACAAATTTACATGAACCTAGCAATGGTGGGACATCAGATTAGGACAGTGGTGGCGAACCTTTTGGAGGCCGAGTGCCCAAACTGCAACTCAAAAGTCACTTATCTATCGCAAAGTGGCAACAGCAATTTAAACTAAATACTGTACAAACGTTTTAACTCATACATGAACATTATGGAAAATCCAAGTTGAAAATAAACTGTGAAGATAAACAATTTCATCCATCCTACTCCTGAAAAATGTATTCAATTTTTTAGAACCTCCCAGTTTTATTTTCTGTTTTAAAACGCTAAAAAAGTAGGTTTAATGCTATTGTCTCATATGATAAGGATTCAGCTTTTCCCATAGTCTCGCAGTTAGCAATCATGTGACCCCCAACAAGACATATTCAGCAATCATGAGGCCCCCAACAAATCATGAGGCCCCCAACAAGACAAATTCAGCAATCATAAGGGCCTCCAACAAATCATGAGGCCCCCAACAAGACAAATTCAGCAATCATGAGGCCCCCAACAAATCATGAGGCCCCCAACAAGACAAATTCAGCAATCATGAGGCCCCCAACAAATCACGAGGCCCCCAACAAGACAAATTCAGCAATCATGAGGCCCCCAACAAATCATGAGGCCCCCAACAAGACAAATTCAGCAATCATGAGGCCCCCAACAAATCATGAGGCCCCCAACAAGACAAATTCAGCAATCATGAGGCCCCCAACAAGACAAATTCAGCAGTCATGAGGCACATAAATAGACAGCATTTCACATAAATAGGCAGAATGCCCCCTTAATATGGTAGCCCCCCAAGTTAGGTAGTGAGTGACAGGGACCCCCAGGTTAGCTAGTGAGTGACAGGCGCCTCCAGTTAGGTAGTGAGTGACAGGGACCCCGATAGTGAGTGACAGGGAGCACCTTTAGGTAGTGAGTGAGTGACAGGGAGCCCCTTTAGGCAGCGAGTGAGTGACAGGGAGCCCCTTTAGGGAGTGAGTGAGTGACAGGGAGCCCCTTTAGGGAGTGAGTGAATGACAGGGAGCCCCTTTAGGAAGTGAGTGAGTGCCAGGGAGCCCCTTTAGTGAGTGAGTGCGTGCCAGGGAGCCCCTTTAGGGAGTGAGTGAGTGACAGAGAGGCCCTTTAGGGAGTGAGTGCGTGCCAGGGAGCCCCTTTAGAGAGTGATTGAGTGACAGGGAGGCCCTTTAGGGAGTGAGTGAGTGACAGGGAGCCCCTTTAGGCAGTGAGTGAGTGACAGAGAGGCCCTTTAGGGAGTAATTGCGTGCCAGGGAGCCCCTTTAGGGAGTGATTGAGTGACAGGGAGGCCCTTTAGGGAGTGAGTGAGTGACAGGGAGCCCCTTTAGGCAGTGAGTGAGTGACAGGGAGCCCCTTTAGGGAGTGAGTGAGTGACAGGGAGCCCCTTTAGGGAGTGAGTGCGTGCCAGGGAGCCCCTTTAGGGAGTGAGTGCGTGCCAGGGAGCCCCTTTAGGGAGTGAGTGAGTGACAGGGAGCCCCTTTAGGGAGTGAGTGAGTGACAGGGAGCCCCTTTAGGGAGTGAGTGAGTGACAGGGAGCCCCTTTAGGGAGTGAGTGCGTGCCAGGGAGCCCCTTTAGGGAGTGAGTGAGTGACAGGGAGCCCCTTTAGGGAGTGAGTGAGTGACAGGGAGCCCCTTTAGGGAGTGAGTGACAGGGAGCCCCTTTAGGGAGTGAGTGAGTGACCGGGAGCCCCTTTAGGGAGTGAGTGAGTGACAGGGAGCCCCTTTAGGCAGTGAGTGAGTGCCAGGGAGCCCCTTTAGGGAGTGAGTGAGTGAGTGAGTGACAGGGAGGCCCCCCCTCTAGCCGCCGCCGCTCCCCCCTACCTCTCAGCAGACCTCAGGATCAGCGGCGACCCGACCAGATGTACGAGCGGGCGCTGGACGCACCCGCTCGATATGCGGAAGTGATGTCACTTCCGCATATCAGTGCGGGCGCTGGGTCCTAGCGCCCGCACGATTGGTCGCCGGCTCGCCGCCTGATCCTGAGGTCTGAGACTGTCAGTGACGCGGCGGCTGGAGGGAGCCGCTGAGTCTTGACAGAGGGGGCGGCCGGGCGGAGATCCGTGGCACCCCAGGACAGATTGGGGGCACGTGCCCCCCTAAAACAGGGCTAGCGACGCCCCTGCCAAGAGTAAAATATAGTGGTGGTAGTGTGATGGTCTGGGGTTGTTTTGCTGCTTTAGGACCTGGAAGGCTTGCTGTGATAGATGGAACCATGAATTCTACTGTCTACCAAAAAATCCTGAAGGAGATTGTCCGGCCATCTGTTTGTCAACTCAAGCTGAAGTGATCTTGGGTGCTGCAGCAGGACAATGACCCAAAACACACCAGCAAATCCACCTCTGAATGGCTGAAGAAAAACAAAATGAAGACTTTGGAGTGGCCTAGTCAAAGTCTTGACCTGAATCCTATTGAGATGTTGTGGCATGACCTTAAAAAGGCGGTTCATGCTAGAAAACCCTCAAATAAAGCTGAATTACAACAATTCTGCAAAGATGAGTGGGCCAAAATTCCTCCAGAGCGCTGTAAAAGACTCGTTGCAAGTTATCGCAACCGCTTGATTGCAGTTATTGCTGCTAAGGGTGGCCCAACCAGTTATTAAGTTCAGGGGGCAATTTCTTTTTCACACAGGGCCATGTAGGTTTTGAGGGTTTTTTTTTCACTAAATAATAAAAACCATTATTTAAAACTGCATTTTGTGTTCAATTATGTTATCTTTGACTAATAGTTAACGGTTTTTGATGAGCAGAAACATTTAAGTGTGACAAACATGCAAAAGAATAAGAAATCAGGAAGGGGGCAAATAGTTTTTCACACCACTGTAGATGAGTCATTATAGCAAAGCCAGACTGAATGCTCAGTCTTGGATTTTATCAGGGCTAATAAGAAGCAAGCTGAACAGTGAATAATGAAACAGAGAGCAGGGTAGGTGTTTCCTCTAATGTTCCCACTGATATATATGGTAAAATACATGAGGGTGCTTTGTCTCTGGTTCACTTTAAGCCTAGCCTAACACTGTGGTTGCTAACCCATGTGACCTGCTTTTGTGACTGTTATTCCCTAACCTATTGTAATTCCCATACCCATTACCTTCATACCACACTCAGAGGCTCTTAGTTTTGTCCCTATGTCTCTCTCATTTTTTGGGGAGGTCTTAGGATATCCAAGTCTTGGTGGTTTAATTCTTCCTGCACTTTGACCTCCATCTGAAGTCAATGACCTCTATAGCTATTCATGTCTCTTCAATCAAGTCTACCAGTCAAGCAAGAATAATGGAAAACCACGCTCTTTCAGAATCATTTTTAATGGCTAAATATGCTTTGCACTGTCATGGAATTCACTTGGTAGTTGCTTAACGGACTTAGACAATATCATACAATGACAGACAATATAGATATTACGCAACAAGAACAATATGTGAGTTGAAATAATGGTAAACAGGATGAGAAGCGTCCATTTTCCAGTTTCAGTTCTGTGCTGTAATGTTTTCAAGTTCTAGTAGTATCAGCATTGGCTTTTGTGCTGGATAAATAGCCTGATTTGGCATTAAGCAGGGCAGGGCGGGATTTGTACTCTTTACCGCCCAAGGCCACTGTCACCAGCCGCCCCCCTTCAGTAAAGGTAGAGAGATGACCCATCCCCCTTCCCTCCGGTATAGGTAGCCAGATAACCCCTCCCCCTTTCCCTCCAGTATTGGTAGCCAGGTGACTCTCTTAATCCCTCCTTTTCCCACTCCCCTCTTTCAGCATAGGTAGCCAGCTCGCCTTCACACCGCAGCACCTATAAGCTCGTCTCCAGTGCAGAAGCTTCCTCTTCCTTTCCATCTCCAATGCTGCCCAAGTCCATAGCCGCTGGCCATAATGCAAACGTGCACAGAGAGCAAGGTGGCTGCTGCACAGGCGGCCAGCAGCAGAGTACCACGGTCAGGCGCTCGCTCCCTGCATTGCAGCATTTGCAAGCTTGCAAATGCTACACTAGTTTAGCCTGCTGCTTTGGTGCCTTTGCTCCTTTGGTGCCCTAGGCCATGGCCTAGGCGGCCTTGTCCTAAATCCGGCCCTGAGCAGGGCTACCGCCTAAGGGAAGAAGCTGTTCCTGTTCCTGGTTGATTCCTCCCTTAGGTTCTTCCGTCTAAGAAAAGGAGGTGTACCTGTGCCTGGTTGATTCTTCCCTTAGGTTTTTACGCCTATGGGAAGAAGCTGTACCTGTGCCTGGTTGATTCTTCCCTAAGGTTCTTCCGCCTAAGGGAAGAAGCTGTACCTGTGCCTGGTTGATTCTTCCCTTAGGTTCTTCCGCCTAAGGGAAGAAGCTGTACCTGTGCCTGGTTGATTCTTCCCTTAGGTTCTTCCGCCTAAGGGAAGAAGCTGTACCTGTGCCTGGTTGATTCTTCCCTTAGGTTCTTCCGCCTAAGGGAAGAAGCTGTACCTGTGCCTGGTTGATTCTTCACTTAGGTTATTCCGCCTAAGGGAAGAAGCTGTACCTGTGCCTGGTTGATTCTTCCCTTAGGTTCTTCCGCCTAAGGGAAGAAGGTGTACCTGTGCCTTGTTGATTCTTCCCTTAGGTTCTTCCGCCTAAGAGAAGAAGGTGTACCTGTCCCAAGTTTTTGTTGCCACTGACCGGTATCTCCCTCCTGAAGGTATTAGCTGGAACAGTGTTCCCCACCTGTGTCCTTAAGGCCCACCAACAGTGCATGTTTTGTATAAATTCAGAGGTAGTTAATTAGCTCTGGTGTGACACGAATTACCTCACCTGTGCATGTTTGTGGTTTTCTGCAGAACACGTACTGTTGGTGGGCCTTGAGGACATGGTTGGGGAACTCTGAGCGGGAAGATTGGAGTGGGCAAGGTGAGAAGAGTCAGAGGCAATATTGGTTGCTCTCTTTCTGCACCTGCTATCGTAAAGATCCTGCAGGGAAGTTAAGCTTTCTGCTGGATGGAGGATGCACTGCAATTTCAACTTTTCCTGTACGGAACGTGAGCGAGCCAGACTGTGACAGATGGTGTTATGATGGATTTGATGATTGCAGTATAAAACTGGAACATTCATTTCTGTGGCAAGCCACATTTTTCAGTGTGGCTGAAATCTTATCCTAAAGGTGCTTATACAACAGGCAATGTATGGGCACATCAACCATAAAAGTGGCCGCTAACTGTCCAATTTCTATAAAAAATCGGTCGAGCGATCAGAAATTCTGATTGGATTGGTTGTAAATAATCTCCGTTGATCGATTACAAACAATTATAAAAATAGTCGTCCGATTGGATTTTGGTCAAATCAAAATTTAAATTTTCTTGTTGGTTTTAATAGATAGATAGGAAGCAAAGATTGGTTTGTTGATGGTGTAGTGAACGATTTTTCTTCCGATCAGAATTTTCTGATAGAAATTCTGATTGGAAATGAAATCGTTCACTCCACCATCAATGAAGCAATCTTTGCTTCCTATTATTATTATTATTATTATTATTTTTTATTTATATAGCGCCAACATATTCCGCAGCGCTTTACAAAGCACAATAAGACGACAAGGGGAACATAGATACAACTAACAAATATACAGCAGAGTTCCAAGCAGCACAAATATTGTTACAAGAACAGTAAACATTAGGAGGATGACCCTGCCCTTGCGAGCTTGCAATCTAATGGGTAGTGGGGGACACACTAGGTAAGGGGGTGGAGGATGGATGAGGCAGTGATTCTTTGCCTCTGATTACATTGTGACAAATAAGTAAATAAAGGGCTATAGAATGTTATAAGCTTGTCTGAAAAGGTGTGTTTTAAGAGTGCGTTTGAAGATGTCCAGGTTTGGAGCATGACGTACAGGCTGTGGAAGAGAGTTCCAGATAAGGGCTGATGCTCGTGTAAAGTCCTGGATGCGATCATGAGAGGAGGTGATCAGCTTAGAGGCCAGGAGAATTTCTTGGGAGGAGCGAAGGTTGCGGGAGGGACAATATCTTGAGATTAGTGAGGAGATGTATGGAGGAGACAACTCGTGGAGGGCTTTGTATGTTAGAGTCAGGAGTTTGAACTGGATCCTCTGGGTAATGGGTAACCAGTGGAGAGAATGGCACAGTGGGGCTGCATCAGAAGAGCGTGTGGAAAGGTGAATGAGGCGGGCCGCTGCATTTAGAAGGGATTGGAGAGGAGCTAGCCTGTTTTTTGGTAGGCCACAGAGCAGGGTGTTGCAGTAGTCTAGGCGGGAGATGATTAAGGCATGAACAAGCATTTTGGTGGCCTCTTGTGTGAGGAAGGGACGGATACGGAATATATTTTTGAGCTGGAAATAGCAGGTGGTGGTTAATGAGGCAATGTGAGGTTTAAAGGAGAGCTCTGAGTCAAGTATAACCCCCAAGCAGCGGGCCTTAGTGGTTGAGGTTATTGGGGTGTTGTCTACTGTTATGGTTGCAATTGGTGGAGGTGTAGATAGCAATGGTGGAAAAATCACAATTTCCGTTTTAGTCATGTTGAGTTTGAGGAAGCGGGAGGACATGAATGCAGAAACGGCACGTAGACAGTCGGGGACTCTGGATAGTAGTGAGGACAGGTCAGGAGCTGAGAGATAGATTTGGGTGTCATCCGCATAAAGGTGATACTGGAAGCCTATCACAACCAACAAGAAAATTCTAATTTTTGGTTCGACGAAAATCCAATCAGACGACTGATTTTATAATCGTCTGTAATTGATTGTGCCCATCAATAGAGATTATTTACAACCAATCTGATCAGAATTTCTGATCGCTCTAACTATTTTTCGCTAGAAATTGGACCGTTACTGGCCACCTTAAGAGAGATCAGATCAAAGAGAGATCTGTTGCTTGCCCATACACCCCAGACTGATTCTCAATAGATTTCAGTATGAAATCTATAGGGAATTGGCCTAGCAATAACACCTCCACTCCTGCCTGGCCCATCCCCAAGTGTAAAATGTTCGCCCCCCACCCCCGGGTGCCTATGCTCTGAAATTTCTCAACTGTCCCGCTGGCATGACCCCTGGTGTCCTCCGATGTCACCACCATTACAGGTGCTGTACCATGTGGAGCATGTACCATGTGGCATGTGTGTGAGGTCATACACAAGTGCCTGGTGCCATGTGGTACAAACACTGGCATGTAATGGAGGTGTCAGCAGAGAATGCTGGGAGTCGCGCCAGTGGGACAGGTGACAATTTACAGAGCACATGGGCACAGGGGGTGGCATTTCACACTTAGTGGATTCAGTGGCAATATCAAACGCCGTTATCGCCACACACCAGATCGAGCACTTTTGACTGAGATTTTCCAGCATGTCTGATCAATGCATTACAATCAACCCAATCAATGTTGCGGCAGCGATTTTCATCTGGTCGACTGGGCCACAAAATCGCTAGTTGTATGACGACCTTAAGACTTTTTGGTCAGAGAGGCCAAACCTTTATGTGTAGCTAAAATCTTACCACCCAATGGAGCAAGACGGATCCAGAGATGTCCCCCTGACAATGAGCGTTCCACAATCCATCTTCCGGCCGGCGGGTACGCACGATGTCGCACAATGGCACACGAAGGGTGTGAATGGAAAGTCCAGCAAATGCACTACTCTGTGCAGAGTCTTAGGGAATCTTAATTGGGGACCCAATCCACTATGATGGTCATTATCGCTGCGTGTCGCTAAAAGCCGCACATGTCATCGTGCGCCTGTACCCTCGTCACAAGATTGTGGAAACGGTTGCTTGTCACTCAAAAAATCGCCGGTCATTGCACAAATCATCGGGAGAATCACATAATGGGTGCAGGCCTCAAGAGTTTCTGGTCAGAAAATTGAGTTTTCAAATCTGAATATGGAAACCAGAGACCATATAAACGAAAAGTTTTATACATACCAGGGGCTTCCTCCAGCCCAATACGCACAGATCACTCCCACGCACCATCCTCAGTCTTCTGTATTGCCAGTACCGGGTCCCGTAACTTCAGCCAGTCGCGGGCAGTCTACGCAAGAAAAGAGCGCAGCTGTAGAGATACATAGAGGACGCACTTCTCTTGCGCAGACTGGACGCGACTGGACGAAGTTACGGGACATGGTACCGGTGATAAAGAAGACTGAGGACGGAGGCGCGGGAGCAATCCATGCACATGGGGCTGGAGGAAGCCTCAGGTATGTATACAACTTTTAGTTTATATCGTCTCTGGTACACTTTAACATTTGCTTGACATTGGAAATTGCATAGTGTGGATAAGGGCTCAAACAATCTTTTCGCTTTCACTGTGAAGACCTCCATGTCAGCTCACCGCAGGTACCCTGAGAAGAAAAGATAAGAATCTTTTCAGTGGGGAAACAGACATAAACAAAAGCCTATTTTTTTTTTTGCTTAGGCTAGGGAGGGTCAGGATTATGTTTAGGATTCCACCGATGTCTTTAGGAGAGTTCTCCTGGCTGCTAGAGTCCCAATTTTAGATTACAATGACAATATTAACTCCTACTCACCAACTGCTAACACAGCATAGTTTCCCCTTAAGATCAAGGTCAAAAGTTCAGAGGGCCGTAATAGAATATTGATCTTAGAATACCCAAGTTTAGTTAAATTAAGTCCGTGATTCCCACAGGACTTGAAATCAGATGAATTCCATCAGAACTGCTTAACCTTCCGAGGTCCTTCAGAATAGTGAACTTCAAAGTTGACATTGAATACCCTCTCCTGTCCCGGGGGGGGGGGGGGGGGGGGGGGGGGGAGGGTGTCCTTGTTGACCTTTAGAGTTTAAAGTTGGCATTCTGGAGCTGTAGGTGGTGGACATCTCGCTGTTCTTTTACATGATGTAATGAAAGGCCATATTGCCATTTTTAGAAAACAAAAAATGCAATTCTTGCTATTAACCCAACCCATTGGAGGGATGTCAGATGGGAGAATATTTTCCACACATTTCAAGACTTCGGGATTTAGCTTTAGCCGCAACAAGCTGTGTCTGTTGTCTAATCACCCCTTCATTCCAAAGAATTAAGGATGACCTTCAAAGGAAATCCAGTGTCTGACCTCTCAGTAGGACAGACTTGCACCAGTACAGAACAGAGAGACCTTAATGGACCTAAAACCAAATACTTGAACTATTTATATGATGTGAAAGAAACGCTAACAACATTTGTCACCAGCACTTAGCTAGCAAGTAGCTCTAAGTTTATTACTACAAAAGTTTTTTTTCACATCCACCATAATTTTTACTGTTTAAACTACTTCTACTTCAACTTACCATCACTACTACTGCTGCTGCTATTAATACTGATACCACTGACTTTAACATTCATACTACAACTACTATTACTGCTACCACTACTACTACTTTTACTACTGCTACCACTGCTATTGGTTAGCACCACTACTTCTCCTGATGCTTCTATAAACATTTACTAATTCTTGGACCTAACTACTTACCAACCGCTACTATGGCCTCAATTTTGGTAGGGTTTATCAAACAAATGACCTCATGTGAGGTAATTTACCTCATGAGGTAATTACATTTAGCAATTCTGGTAGATTTTAGTCATATTTTACCTCATGAGGTCAATTATGAGGCAATTCATGAGATAATTTGCATGACATTTACAAAAAAAAGCTATTCTCATGGAAATTAGGGGGCATGTTAGCACATAATTTACCGATCAGTTAAAGACCTGCCTGTACCTGAAGATAAAGTCAATTTGTATGCATTTAGCAGTTTTTAGTGGAGTTCCTATTGCTGTTTTAGTCTTGTTCATATTCAGGCTGTGTAATAGAAAAGTAATAGTAGAAATAAAACTCAAAATATTTACTGGATTTTTTTAAAAAAGGGATTCATATAAATATACTTTTCATAGGTAGCTACATAATCAAATACAAACTTCTAGAGATTAGCGCTGCCGCTGGATGATAACACAATACTACTAAAACATTAACATTAAAATATGCAGAAACGTTTGCACATACAAGACCTTGGTCACATAGACAGAGTTGCTAGGTCAATTATCACCACTTTATGTTAATAATAATAGTCCAATGTTCAACTTAATAGCAGTCTCTTTGGTTGTAAGCGCCCCAAAAATGGTGTCAGCTCAACCTTTCTCAGACTCTTTGATATAATAGACAGCGCTCCACCATGCATGTAAATCCAGCAGCAAACTTCATATAAATGATTGCACTCACCCTATCCGATTGACCACTGCTAGAATGGTCAAAAGATTGCACATGTTTTGTCCCCCACGATCAATGCCTCCACTCCGTTGCTCCTTATTCTTGTAGCTGCTGGATCAGGCTTTCATATGTACCATATTGAATGAGAAAAGATCGCATAGTACAGTTCCATTTGGTAAAAAAACTTTTTATTATAAATTTCACTCACAGATTTTTCGAGTTTGAGACAGCGTCTAGAGTAATTTAGAACGTGCTCTCCCCCGTGCCACCTGGTCAGGCTTGTTGGGTCAATCCCGCTCCCGCCACTCGGACACAAACAGAATCCCTGCACCGTGCGCTCCGTGCTTCCTGACAGTCCGAGGTAGCTCCACCCGACGCGTTTCGTCACTCCGCATGACTCATCAGGGGCGTGGCTAGCTACTCGGACATCAGGTTTAAGTCAAGAATAGTAGCCTCCGCCCTCCTGCCCTACCGCTCATGAGCAATCTTTTGACCAATCTAGCAGTGGTCAATCGGATAGGGTGAGTGCAATCATTTATATGAAGTTTGCTGCTGGATTTACATGCATGGTGGAGCACTGTCTATTATATCAAAGAGTACATAATCAAATACACTTTCACCCCTCAAAAAAAAAAAAAATCTTCCCAAGATTATCCTAACTTATGGAGGACAATTAAAGACTACTTTACCTCACATAGATACCAGAATTGAGGCCATTGTGTTTCTACACCCTCTGGACTTAGCCAGGGTACTGATTGGTGAATGGGAACAGCTGTTCCCAAAGCCGATCAGAGTGCCTGTAACTAATGATTACCAGCATCAGCGAGATTTGATTAGGTGATCATTCTGAAAATGAATGTGTACACACATTAAGTGAGCTCTCATACTACATGGTGGCATGAAAATTGACCAGTCATTGGCCAATCAGAATTGGATGTGGGTACACACCCTAACCCTATTACAATTTGAATTATTGCAAATAGAAAGGCTTTTCCATACACAGCATTCAAACAACATTAGTAAATAGTAAAAGGCTGTGTAGTTTATTTATTTTTTTAAACTTGTTTCTTTTTTAAGTTATTTATTTTTTTTAACTTTTAATAATAAATAGACGTTTAAGGTTATTCAAAGTTTTGTGGAAGGAAAAAATTCCTTGCGGGCCCAGTAAATCTATTGCAATCACTGCAGCGGGCTCGCCCCAATCAGTGATGGGCAGAATGGAGCCAGGAGGGATGGCAAGCTGTGACTATTGTGCTCACAGCGGACCCATTACCAGACAGCAAAATACATCACAACCAGGAACACGGGCTTCACATTAGCGACGCGCTAAACATTTCACTTTTACATTTTTATTCTTGTAGTAGCTCTTAAAGCAAACTGTATCTAAAATATCCCGGTTCAGGCAGGGGCGTAACTAGAAATCACTGGGCCCCCCTGCGAAACGTTGGATTGGGCCCCCCAGCTGACATTGCTGGAGGGGGGAGAGCTAATGGTAGCTCGAGGTGAGGGAGGGGCGGAGAAGGGCCCCCCTCCCCGCTGCTGTTTGTGCCTGCTGCTCCCCTTACCTGCTCTGCACCCTTCTTGCCCCTAAAAATGGCCCTGGAGGGTCCGAGAGCCAGCCCTCCCCTCAGGCATCTTCCCTAAGAGCCCCCCTGCAGCTGCATCCCTTGCAGGTTCAGGTTTATTGCTATACAGTATGCATTTGTTAGAGCCTTGATTTACATATATTTGACAGCTAAAACAGTTAAACAGCTATAGGCCAGGTTCAAGGCCGGTGTAAGCCACGTGTGGGCCCCAAGGCAAAAGTAACTTGGGCCCCCCCCAAAAACAAAGCCAGTCCCCGGGCCCCCTGCTCCACCAGACCCCCCCTGGTGGTCTCCTGCTGCCCCCCTCCCCTCCCTCCCCCGTGGCTGCCGCATGTACCTTAGCTGATCTGCCCTGTAATGAGTTACCTGTCCTGGCGGCTGCTGCGTCCTGATCTCAGTCTTCAGTGATGCTGCCTGTGTCTTCTCCATTCAGCACATGTTATGTGTAAATGACATGGCCGGGCATACAGAAGAGGCAGGAGATGGAGATCACAAAGGCACAGCTGTCGGGACAGGTGAGTTATACCAAGCTATGGAGCGTCAGCTACTGAACATGGGGAGGGCCACAGGGAGTGGTCAGCAGGAGACCACCTGGGGGGTCAGGCAGTGTGGTGGCCCACGGTGGAGTGGTTGGGGCCCTGGGGCAATTGCACCCTTTACCTCATTGGCAGCGCCAGCCCAGGCCAGGTTCACAGAGGGGGTTGCGTTGTGTTCCCTTTAACAAGAAAGCAGCGCCTCACGTTATCAGCACATTGCGTCCCAGACAGTGAAGTACAGTCAATGAAAAGAATGGCTTGGCTTTCATTTCAGTTTGCAGCCTGGAGCGCTGTCACTTGTTTGATGTCTGTTTGAATAAATGTGTTTTTATTGTTAGACTAGCGGTAGGTCTTCCCCGCGAGGGCCGTCATCGCCTTGGGGAAGTCTAGTAGGGAATAATTTGTGCACATATTATTTATACTGAAGCTAACGCCCTCCTTTGCTGTACCTGTTTTGAATGCATGTTGTGTAATTTTGTCCATATTTTGGCGCTCTGCACAACTTTGCACATAGCTAATTTCGGGTACAGCCTCTGTCTGAAAGCGCTGCTAATTTCTCCTGCTGTACAAAATGAAAAGAATGCTGCACTGTCACTGTTAATGCACGTGTTTTGCTATAGCACACCGTGTATCGTGTGTTGGGATGCCACACACCGTTACACCCCAGAAGGTGAACAATATACGCACAGGCTCGTTTTCTATCTCAAGTATAGAAAATACAATGGAGCTTTTTCAGCAGGAGGCGGGGCTTTGGCGTCATAACTCCGCGACCATGTGGCTTCAGGAGGTTTTGAAGAGCAAGTAGCTGGCAGGTTAATATAACTTTTAAATGACAGGATGCTAACCTCATTAATCGTGTCACAAGTTTGCTTCAGGCAGGAATAAGTCTAGAACCTGTCTTGTTGGGGGAGTGAGTGGCAGCTCAGCCACGCCTCCTCTGATTGAAAGGGGTGATGAGTGACAGCTTGGCCACACCTCCCAGAAGGGAATTCTCATTGAGCGGAGAATGAAGGGGAGACACGATGTGTGCATGACAAATGACTTAGCTGCTTATCTGAGAAATTATAAAGGTCCTGTAGTGACAAATAGTAGAATGCCGCGATTTTTTCAAGATACCAACTTTTATAGTAATGTTCCTGTTTTCATCATCAAAAACACTTCATATAACTATATGCTTATACAAAGCTCTATGCCTGCTTATATAAAACTACTAGCTGATTGCCCGGCGTTGCCCGGGTATGTATTTGGCTGGTGTTGGCTCTGCATACTTTTTCTAACCCTAACACACAATTACTCACTGACCAAGTTTGTGATTTGCATTGAAATGAAAAAAATCTGATTGGCTGTTTGTGGCTCCACACCCTTTTCTGAATTTGAACCCCAGTCACCGAATAACCAACTGTACCAGGCAGGGGCGTAACTAGAAATTACTGGGCCCCCCTGCAAATATTTGGATGGGCCCCCCCCCATAGGTGCCAAATAATCGTAATGGGGCAGCGTTTCACTGTAAATTAATTGTAAAGTGGGCAGCATTTTACCAGACAATCGTTATGTGGGCCAGAAAATCGTAATGTGGGCAGAGTTCACCAGAAAATCGTAATGTGGGCACCAGTCACCAGAAAATCGTAACGTGATCAGCAGTCACCAGAAAATTGTAACGTGGACAGCATTCACCAGACAATCGTAATGTGGGCAGCGTTCACCAGAATATCGTAATGTGGGACAGAAAATCGTAATGTGGGCAGAGTTCACCAGAAAATCGTAATGTGGGCAGCGTTCACCAGAAAATTGTAACATGGACAGCATTCACCAGACAATCGTAACGTGGGCAGTGTTCACCAGAAAATCGTAATGTGGGCCAGAAAATCGTAATGTGGGCAGCGTTCACCAGAAAATTGTAACGTGGACAGCATTCACCAGACAATCGTAACGTGGGCTGTGTTTACCAGAAAATCGTTATGTGGGCCAGAAAATCGTAATGTGGGCAGCTTTCACCAGAAAATTGTAACATGGACAGCATTCACCAGACAATCGTAACGTGGGCAGTGTTCACCAGAAAATCGTAATGTGGGCCAGAAAATCGTAATGTGGGCAGTGTTCACCAGAAAATTGTAACGTGGACAGCATTCACCAGACAATCGTAACGTGGGCAGTGTTCACCAGAAAATCGTAATGTGGGCCAGAAAATCGTAATGTGGGCAGAGTTCACCAGAAAATCGCAATGTGGGCAGCAGTCACCAGAAAATCGCCATGTGGGCAGCAATCACCAGAAAATCGCAATGTGGGCAGCAGTCACCAGAAAATCCTAATGTGGGCAGCAGTCACCAGAATATCGTAATGTGGGCAGCAGTCACCAGAAAATCCTAATGTGGGCAGCAGTCACCAGAAAATCCTAATGTGGGCAGCAGTCAGTCACCAGAATATCGTAATGTGGGCAGCAGACACCATAAAATCCTAATGTGGGCAGCAGTCACCAGAAAATCCTTATGTGGGCAGCAGTCACCAGAAAATCGCAATGTGGGCAGCAGACACCAGAAAATCGTAATGTGGGCAGCAGTCACCAGAAAATCCTTATGTGGGCAGCAGTCACCAGAATATCGTAATGTGGGCAGCAGACACCAGAAAATCGTAATGTGGGCAGCAGACACCAGAAAATCGCAATGTGGGCAGCAGACACCAGAAAATCGCAATGTGGGCAGCAGTCACCAGAAAATCCTAATGTGGGCAGCAGACACCAGAAAATCCTAATGTGGGCAGCAGACACCAGAAAATCGTAATGTGGGAAGCAGTCACCAGAAAATCCTAATGTGGGCAGCAGACACCAGAAAATCGCAATGTGGGCAGCAGACACCTGAAAATCGTAATGTGGGAAGCAGACACCAGAATATCGTAATGTGGGAAGCAGACACCAGAAAATCCTAATGTGGGCAGCAGACACCAGAAAATCGCAATGTGGGCAGCAGTCACCAGAATATCGTAATGTGGGAAGCAGACACCAGAAAATCCTAATGTGGGCAGCAGACACCAGAAAATCGCAACGTGGGCAGCAGTCACCAGAAAATCGCAATGTGGGCAGCAGTCACCAGAAAATCGTAATGTGGGCAGCAGACACCAGAAAATCGTAATGTGGGAAGCAGACACCAGAAAATCCTAATGTGGGCAGCAGACACCAGAAAATCGCAATGTGGGCAGCAGTCACCAGAGAATCGCAATGTGGGCAGCAGTCACCAGAAAATCGTAATGTGGGCAGCAGACACCAGAAAATCGTAATGTGGGAAGCAGTCACCAGAAAATCCTAATGTGGGCAGCAGACACCAGAAAATCCTAATGTGGGCAGCAGTCACCAGAAAATCCTAATGTGGGCAGCAGACACCAGAAAATCCTAATGTGGGCAGCAGTCAGTCACCAGAATATCGTAATGTGGGCAGCAGACACCAGAAAAAAAATGCCCCTGTAAAAAAACAATTCACTTACCTGTCAGGAGTCTGTCCTGGCCTCTGGTGCGCAGCTCCTCCAGCGACGATCCTCCTGTGCACTGCAGCACATCTCCCGCGCTGACAGGCACTGTGCAGGGCTACGGCAAGATGGCTGCCGAAGCCCTGTACTGGAGACACAAATAGTCTCCAGTGCAGGGCTTCTTCGGCAGCCATCTTGCCGTAGCCCTGCTCTGCCTGCCGGAGACTATGCAGGCTGCTGGAGCGGGGCTGCGGGGAATGAACTGGCGCAGCGTCTATCAGACGCTGCGGCCAGTTGAGCACCTTGCTGGGGGGTCCAGAGCAGCGCTCTCCCCGCGCACAGTGAGCGGGCCCCAGAGCAGCTCCGGGCCCCCCTGCGGCTGAGAGGGTCGCATCCCCGGTAGGTACGCCGGTGGTACCAGGTTTGAGGCCTGTGCCAGTAACAGTGCAAGAATGGTAGCAATTAAATATTCCCCTTGAAAAACAATAGGTGAAGTTTGATTCACTTCTGTATGCTCCACCCACTTTTCTGAATATTAATCTCAGTCACCCAGTGACCAACCGTGCAAAGTTTAAAAACCCTGCCATTAACAGTGTAAGAAAGGCTGCAGTTTACATTTTCCCAGTGAAATTTGTATTTGTCTCCACCCACTGATGACCCGGCGTTGCCCGGGTATGTATTTGACTGGTGTTGGCTACGCCCACTTTCTAACCCTAACACACAAACACTCAATGACCAAGTTTGTGAGCTTTGGGGTCCTTGGCATCAATAATTTGTATATTCCCATAGAAATTAAACAAATCAGATAGGCTGTTTGTGGCTCCGCCCCTCTCCAGCATTTGAACCCCAGTCACCCAATGACCAACTGTAGCAGGTTTGAGGCTCTTGCTATTAACAGTGTAAAAATGGCAGCAATTTAATCACTTCCGGGTTTCGAGTGGTTTTGCTGATCTTCAGCCCGCAGCACAGATCAGATAGCAGCCAGGGCGATCAGACCTCCCCCTTTTTCCCCACTAGGGGGATGTCCTGCTGGAAGGGGTGTCTGATCGTCGCCGGCAGTTTGCGCTTGCGGGGGGCTCTTTCTGGCCTCCTTCCCCTTCCCTCCCTCTCCTTCCCCCTGTGAACGGCGCAGGACGGATTTCCGTCCTGCGCCGCCTCAGGTAGGCTTCAGCCTATCAGATGTCGGCGATCCCCGGCCAATCAGAGGCCGGGGATCGCCGTTCTCTTCTACGGCGCTGCTGTGCAGCAGCGCCGTATGTATGTAAACAGCGGGGAAAATCTTCCCCGCGTGTTTACATTTACCCTGCGAGCCGCGATCGGAGGCTCGCAGGGTGTTCACGGAGACACCCTCCATGAACTGACATGGAACGGCCGCTCATACGAGCGGCCGTTTCCATGGAAACCACTTCAGGATTCAGGGGCGTACTTATGCGTACGCAGAATCCTGAAGTGGTTAAATATTCCCCTTGAAAATCAACAGGTGAATTTTGATTGGCTATTATAGGCTCCACCCACTTCCCTGAATATTAATCTCAGTCACTCAGTGACCATCTGGGCAAAGTTTGGGAACCCTGCCATAAACAGTGTAAGAAAGGCTGCAGTTTACGCTTTCCCAGTGAAATGTGTTTTTGGCTCCGCCCACTTTTTGTAACCTGGACACAAAGTCACTACTCAATGCCCAAGTTTGTGAGCTTTGGGGTCCTTGGCATCAATAATTTGTATTTTCCCATGAAATGAAACACATCTGATTCACTGTTTGTAGCTCTGTCCCCTTTTCTGAATTTGAACCCCAGTGACCCAATGACCAACTGTACCAGGTTTGATGCTTGTGCCATTAACAGTGCAAGAATAGCAGCAATTTTAATATTCTCCTTGAAAAGTGACATGTGATTTTTGATTGGCATTTTTAGGCTCCACCCACTCTTCTGAATATTAATCCCAGTCACCCAGTAACTAGCTTTGCTAAATTTGAGAACCCTGCCATTAACAGTGAAGAAGGGCTGCAGTTTACAATTTCCCAGAAAAATCTGTTTTTAACTCCACCCACTTTTTGTAACCCGGACACACAGTTACTACTTAATGACCAAGTTTGTGAGCTTTTGGGTTCCTGGCATTAAAATTGTGCTAATGGAAGCAGTTTATCCAGCAAATAAATCTGGTTATTTTTGGCTCCGCCCCTTTGCTGAATTTGAACCCCAGACACTTAACGACTGACTGTAGCAGGTTTTAGGCCTCTGCTATTAACAGTGTGAGAATGGCTGCAGTTTCAATATTCCCCTTGAAAATCAATAGGTGAATTTTGATTGGCTCTTGTAGGCTACACCTACTTTTCCGAATATTAATCCTAGTCACCCAGTGACCAACTGTGTGAAGTTTGAGAACCCTGCCATTAACAGTGTAAGAAAAGCTGCAGTTTACATTTTCCCATGTAAAAAGTTAGTTGTTTTTGGCTCCGCCCACTATTTCTAATCTTGACATACAGTCACTTAATGACCAAGTTTATGAGCTTTGGGGTCCTTGGCATCAATAAGTTGCATTTTCCCACTGAAATGAAACACATCTGATTCACTGTTTGTAGCTCTGTCCCCTTTTCTGAATTTGAACCCCAGTGACCCAATGACCAACTGTACCAGGTTTGATGCTTGTGCCATTAACAGTGCAAGAATAGCAGCAATTTTAATATTCTCCTTGAAAAGTGACATGTGATTTTTGATTGGCATTTTTAGGCTCCACCCACTCTTCTGAATATTAATCCCAGTCACCCAGTAACTAGCTTTGCTAAATTTGAGAACCCTGCCATTAACAGTGAAGAAGGGCTGCAGTTTACAATTTCCCAGAAAAATCTGTTTTTAACTCCACCCACTTTTTGTAACCCGGACACACAGTTACTACTTAATGACCAAGTTTGTGAGCTTTTGGGTTCCTGGCATCAAAATTGTGCTAATGGAAGCAGTTTATCCAGCAAATAAATCTGGTTATTTTTGGCTCCGCCCCTTTGCTGAATTTGAACCCCAGACACTTAACGACTGACTGTAGCAGGTTTTAGGCCTCTGCTATTAACAGTGTGAGAATGGCTGCAGTTTCAATATTCCCCTTGAAAATCAATAGGTGAATTTTGATTGGCTCTTGTAGGCTACACCTACTTTTCCGAATATTAATCCTAGTCACCCAGTGACCAACTGTGTGAAGTTTGAGAACCCTGCCATTAACAGTGTAAGAAAAGCTGCAGTTTACATTTTCCCATGTAAAAAGTTAGTTGTTTTTGGCTCCGCCCACTATTTCTAATCTTGACATACAGTCACTTAATGACCAAGTTTATGAGCTTTGGGGTCCTTGGCATCAATAAGTTGCATTTTCCCACTGAAATTAAACAAATCTGGTAGGCTGTTTTTGGCCCGCTCCCTTCAGAATTTAAACCCCAGTCTCCCAGTGACTGACTGTAACAGATTTTAGGTCTCTGCCATTAAGAGTGCATGAATGGCAGCAATGTAAATATTCCCCTTGAAAATCAAAAGGTGAATTTTGATTGGCTGCTGTAGGCTCCACCCACTTTTCTGAATATTAGTCCCAGTCACCCAGTGGCCAACTGTGTCACGTTTGAGAACCCTACCAATAACAAAATGGCTGAAATCAATCTAACAAATCTGATTGGCTGTTTGTGGCTCCACCTCTTTAGTGAATTTGGACCCCAGTCACCCAATGACTGACTGTATCAGGTTTGAGGCCTCTGCCCCTAACAGTGTAAGAACGGTAGCAATGTGAATATTACCCTTGAAAATCAATAGGTACATTTTGATTGGCTGTTGTAGGCTCCACCCAAATTTCTGAATAATCATCCCAGTCACCCAGTGGCCAATTGTGTAAAGTTTGGGAACCCTGCCATGTGAAAAATGTAGTTGTTGGCACCGCCCACTTTTTCTAACCTTGACATACAGTCACTCAATTATCAAGTTTATCAGCTTTGGGGTCCTTGGTATCAATACTTTGTATGTTCCCATTGAAAAAATAAACAAATCTGGCTGTTTGTGGCTCCGCCCCCTTTCTGAATTTGGACCCTAGTAACCCAGTGACCAACTGTACCAGGTTTGAGGCATCTGCTTTTAACAGTATAAGAGAATGGTAGCAGATGAAATATTCCCTTTGAAAATCAACAGGTGAATTTTTATTGGCTGTTGTAGGCTCCACTCACCTTTCAAAATCTTATTCTCAGTCACCCAATGACCAACTGTGCAAAGTTTGAGAACCCTGCTAGTAGGCTACTTGCACACTAAGACGTTGCGTTAGGTGCCACGTTAAGGTTGCATAACGTGCACCTAACGCGACGCCTGGTGCTCTCTGGTGTGGACGTCAGAGTGAGCCGCGTTGTGCAGCTCACTCTGGCGTCCGTGATGCCGTGATGCGTACTCTTGTGCGCATGCGGCATCACGTGGTCCCGCTGGCCAATCACCGCACAGAGCGGCCGCTCCAGGAAGTAAACACTGCACGTCACAACGTGCAGTGAATATTAATTAGCCATGTGCCCGGCCGCTCTCCCCTCCTCCCCAACATGACTGCGCAATATTAAATTATAGATGATTTAGTCGCCTGACTGCCCCCCGCATCACCCAGTCCCATGCATGCCTTCAGGACTTCTCAAGAGCTGCTCCAACACTATAGAACTTCCTACCTCCACCCATTAGTCTTTCCCCCTTCTTCAACATCTTCAAGAAGGCCCTCAAAGCTCACCTTTTCACACTGGCCTACCCCTCCCCTCACCTTTCGTGTCCCTACCTCTCCCTCTAGATTGTAAGCCTTCGGGCAGGGTCCTCCTCCTTGTGTCTCTTACCTGATCACGCACCTCCATTACCGTACACCCATCATATGGATCTGAGTGAACTCGACTTGCCTAATCTCCATGCTCCCATCCGGTGACTACCGTGTACTCATACGGTGCTGCGTGATCTGCTTTTTCTTGTATTCCTGTATTGTCATATTGCTGTATGTCACCCCTAAATATTGTCTGTAACCTAAACTAATGTCCAGCGCTGCGTAATATGTTGGCACTTTATAAATACAATAAATAAATAGATAATAAATAGATTATGTAGTCAGTGTTTGCCCATTGTAAAATGTTTCCTTTCCCTGATTTACATTCTGAAATGTATCACTGGTGGTCACATCTTCAGTCCTGCCAGATGACCTTTACGGAATGTTGACTACTGAGAGTTCTATGCACAGATAGAGATACTGCTTGCTTGGCAGTTGGAAACAGCCGTTATTTTCAACAATGCAACGAGGTTCACAGAGAGGAAACTGTCAGAGCCATGGCCCTGACATCACACTGTGGGAGGGGTTTTACCACAATATCAGCCGTACAGACCCCCCTGATGATCTGTTCAAGAAAAGGTAAAGATTTCCCGTGGGAAAAGGGGTATCAGCTACTGATTGGGATGAAATTCCTATTGAAAGATCCTTGTTAAGAGACCCATTCTAGGCAAAATTATGTTTTGTTTTTTTTACAATGGGATTTCCACTATTTGTGAAAGGCGTCCTCTTTTCACGAAAGGATAAAGAAAAATGTCTTCCTTTATGTCTTCTTTCGTTCCCCACCCTATCTGCGGTTTTCCACGTTCAGCCTCCTCCCGATATTTTTGCTGAAAGGGTTACATGTTTTATTCAAGGCTTGCTTGGCCGAGAGTTTGTCTGGAGCCCACGTGTAGCCTGCAGCACTTGTATGTCTGTGGAATGCCAATGATCCCACCTCTCTCCGTGGCTGCTGCACACACAATGCTCACAGGCACAATCATGCAGTGCATTAGAATGCGCAGCAAGATCTAACAATGCATCATCAAATGATCTCCTTTCAAGGTGCTTCTCGTGGGGAAAACAGCAGCGGCGGGGTGAGAAAATGCCAGCTCTGCCCCCCCTCAGCCCCTATTAATATGGGCCGGAGCTTCAGCCCAGCAGCCCGGCCTGGGAAAGTGCTTACTCACACTGAAAGCAGCTGCCCGTGCCGCGATAAATGCTTGGAAAGGATGCGGCTGCCGACGGGATTGAAATTCTGCCGCCTCCTCCCTGCTTCCTGGGTAATTTGCCATTCGCTCGCTCCGTGCCAGGACTGCCAACCAGGACAATAAAAAATAGGCACTGGCTTGCAGCTGGAAGTCTGAAATGATGAGGATCATAATAATTCATGGAGTGTTTCGCTGGTCCGCAGAAGTGGCGGCGCGCCGTCCTACGATGTGCTGCGGAGCACGCGGAATTAGCTACGGAATGGAGTAGTAAATCGCAGCTCCTAATTTCCTTATTCACTAGGCTCAATGGGGCCCAGCAGATCGGGATTCCTATGCTACAAAGCACTCTGACTCTATGCAGGGCCGTTTTTCTGCATAGGCAAACTAGGCAACCACCTAGTGCATGGCCTGTTAACTACTGTACTTTAGGACCGCGCTAGTTGAGATCTGGCTGACAGGGCGTAGATTTCAACTCACCGCCGCAGCGCGCATCCGCCGTTTTCGCCGCTCCCACTGATCTAGGCGCTAAATCCCTGCCATCTCTCATCACATTCTCTATGACGGCAGAGTTGCTGTGAGCCGGTCAGGAGCCATTTTCATTGGCTCCTGGCCCTGTCTTTTAATGTAAGCAACTCCCTTTGGCTTACATTGAAAGACGGGGCCAGGAGCCAATGAAAGCGGCTCCTGACCGGCTCACAGCAACTCTGCCGTCATGGAGACGGCAGAGTGGGTGGCCCAAGTTTCTGACGTGCATCAGCGATGGCAGTTGCAGCGGTTATGTGCGGCGATCGTCGGGATTCCGCCGTTTCTGTATTAGCGGTCTCTGGTCCTTAAAGGGGGCAGAGATGGCTGGTACTTAGGTGGTTAAAGGGGGGCACCAAGTGCACTACACAGTTAAATGGTTGTGTCCTTAAAGAGGAACTCCAGTGAACATTTTACTGCTGGCAGGTGATGTAGCTGCTGCATGGTTTTTGGCAGTTGGAAACAGCTGTAACAGCTACTTTCCATAATGCAACAAGGTTCACAGACAGGAAACTGCCAAAACAAGTACGTTCTTTTCTTGTGGGAGGGGTTTCTTGTGGGAGGGGTTTCACCACAATATCAGTCATACAGCGCCCCCTGGTGGTCTGTTTGTGAAAAGGAATAGATTTCTCATATAAAAGGGGGTATCAGCTACTGATTGGGATAAAGTTCAATTTTTGGTCGGCATTTCTCTTTAATCTCTTTAACTGTCCCTAAGAGGCGCTCACAATATAATCCCCAATATAGTCATGGTCTAATGCTCCTTAGGTATGTATACAAATATCCAAATCATCCCCCCCATCTGCTGTAATCAATTTGTTATACTGATAAAGAATAAGTCCTGATTTATTTTTTTTCAAGTGCCTAAAATGGGTAATGAGGGTCAGTTTTACTTTTTCCCTGGAGCCTTATCACACAGCTTATCCCACTGTGATGAATTTGTTCTTTGGGTCAGTGGTTAGTGGGGATGGTCAGTGAGATGCAAACAATTTCAAGTTGATTCAGCATTATGCAAATTTTGTGTGCAAATTTATACAGTTTGAAGATGAACCAATCAAATCCTGTTGAGATAAAAGTCAAATTTCAATGTCATGTCAAATTTCAAGCTGCATAAATTTGCATACAAAATTGTATTTATGTGATATGCTGCATTTTTCTTGTATAAATGGAGAGGGGGCTTCATCCAACATTTTGCTGAGCAGGCCTACTTAGACTGCTGTTAAGTTCATGTAAATTTGGCCCCACCCATGACCACACCCACATTCTGGTGCGTAGCCACACCCATTTTCCATCTGAAGTGCCCTAAAGTGCCCTGGGTCTCTTATGATCCTAGCAACGTCCCTGGGGTAGCACAGGGGTGGCGAGGCGGCAGATGCGGCATCACAAAGCCAATTCCGGAGAGATTTTATGCTGAAATTGATCGGGAATCAGCCTGCCGTGTATGGGCAGGCAACTGATCTCTCTCCAATCAGATTCAAACAGAGAGAGATCTGTATCTTGGTCGATCTGCCGATATATCGTCTGATGTATGGGCACCTTAACCATACCTCCCAACATTTTAAAATAAGAAACCGGGACACTGGCCACACCCCTAACCACACCCCCAACACGCCTACCAACGTTTTTTGAAGATTTTTTTTATTTTATTAATATTTATGCCCTTATATATTTTTTTTAATAAATATACCCTCATACACCCTGCCCGTGGGTAGGGAGGAGGGTGAGGATGGGTGCCACTGCAAAAAAAAAATGATCGAGGCGCCAGCCGCGCCTAAGTGGTATGCGGGATGCAGCAATAGCATTACTACCTCCCTCCTTCCCTTGAGATATGCCCCCCTGTGTCCCCCATAGCAGAGTGCGCAGCGAGCGGAGCGGGCTGTCATCTTACCTGCGTCCATGCACGCATACCGATGTCTTTATCCAGCTTCCTGCTTCCTGTGACGTCACAGGAAGCAGAGTGAAGCCGGGCATCGGTATGCGTGCATGGACGCAGGTAATGACAGCCCGCTCCGCTTGCTGCGCACTCTGCTATGGGGGACACAGGGGAGCAGATCTCAAGGGAAGGAGGGAGGGAGGTAGTAATGATATGGCCGCATCCCGCATACCACGCGCGGCTGGCGCCTCGATCATTTTTTTTTTACTTGCTGCCCACTGCCGCCCGGGACTTGGGGGGTTCATACCGTGACAGCGGGAGAGCCCCCCCAAATCGTGACGGTCCCGACGAGATCGGGACGGTTGGGTCCTATGCCTTAACTCCATCCATACTATCTACACTAAACATTTTTTTTGTGCCCTTTAACTAGTATGTCACGCGGATGGGCGTAGCCGCAGCGGCAGCCCCAGGACCGCCTAACACCGATCGGCGTAAAGTCCTGGGGCGGCGATTTGCAGGAGATTGCGCACGCCGATGTGCACGTATCTCCGCTTGGATGACGGAGCTCATCAGTCTCCCAGCGGCGATCCCCAGTAGGAGACTGTTAGATGGCGAAATCACCGTCTATTCAGTCTGCACAGCGCTGCAATCTACAGCAGCACTGTACTGGGGAAAGTAGTGTGACACGGCTGTCCCCCTGGGACGCAGGAGGGCAATTATCTCTCATTGGCTGAGGCCTATGACACTGATCACTGTCATAGGCTGGCAGCGGAAGGGAGGGGTATAAAAATAATAATAATCAAAAAAGCTCTTTTTATAAAATATATATATATATTAAAAAAACAAACAAAAAAAACGTCCTGGGAGCCATCACAGCCCACCAACAGAAAGCTCTGTTGGTGGGGAGAAAAGGGAGGGAGGGGGGGGGGATCACTTGTGTGCTGAGTTGTAGGGCCCTGCAGTGAGGCCTTAAAGCAGCAGTGGCCTATTTTGTAAAAAATGGCCTTGTCACTAGGGGGGTTTAGGCCCAGGGTCCTCAAATGGTTAAAGGTTTTTTTTTTCAGTTTTTAGGTACACAGAACGTATTCCTGCAAACACATCGGCTTCCCAGTTTGTGGCCTAAATTATATACCAGAAAATACAGGATAAAAAATATATATAGGTAGTTAACATTCCAAAGGTGAGTCAGAGTTTTAAAGAGAATCTGTATTGTTAAAATCGCACAAAAGTAAACATACCAGTGCGTTAGGGGACATCGCCTATTACCCTCTGTCACAATTTCGCCGCTCCTCGCCGCATTAAAAGTGGTTAAAAACAGTTTTAAAAAGTTTGTTTGTAAACAAACAAAATGGCCACCAAAACAGGAAGTAGGTTGATGTACAGTATGTCCACACATAGAAAATACATCCATACTCAAGCAGGCTGTATACAGCCTTCCTTTTGAATCTCAAGAGATCATTTGTGTGTTTCTTTCCCCCTGCAGTTCTCATGCACTGAAGTTTCAGGCTGCTCTTCCTGCAAACAGCTTTGCCCTTGTCTGTAATTCCTCAGTATGTGAAAGCCCAGCCAGCTCAAAGGACGATTTATCCAGCTTGTAAAAGATAAGAGAGAAGCTGCTCTAATCTAAATAACACACAGGCAGTGTGCATAGAGGGGCCTGGAAGGGGGAGTTCATCACAGAACCACAACACTGAAGAACTTGGCAGCCTTCCAGACACAGGCTGACAAGTCTGACAAGAGAGAGATAAGTTGATTTATTACAGAGACTGTGATAGTACAAAGTGCTGCAGTAAGCCAGAACACATTAGAATAGCTTTTGGAACTTGTAGGATGATAAAAAACAGGATGCAATTTTTGTTACGGTGTCTCTTTAATGTAACATTTACAATGAGATTGCACCTCCACATTATCCAGCTGGAAATTCACATCCATGTGGATCTGATTAGCATTGACCATCTTTCGACCCTGCTCAGAGTCCGTCTATAGACCCCTTATCCATACATAATAGACTTATAAGATCAGAGCCAATGAAAAATGCCCGAGATTAGCACTTTCGGCATCAAAGAGTTTCCCATTCCAGGAACAGCCCCTTTAATGCTCACCAAGTTTACTCAACCAAGACCTGATCTTCTGACACAAAGACAAAGAGAAGGGAGAAAATGACCAAAGAAGCTCAGGCTTTCTTTGTTGGTAAACTAGGCTGGCATTGGCTTGTTTCCTTACAACTAACATTCCTAGAAAGTTCTTTTTGTTTGGATAATAGAAGGTTGTTTAAAGGGCTTGAAAACGGGAATACTAGAAATGCATTGAATGCTGATTTACTAATGACTTTCCAGAGATGGAAGACTTTAGAGAACATTGAAGAACGTAAAGCCAACCAGTAGCACAAAAAAACCTCCATAAGTTAAATGAGTATATAGATATAATAAATGATGATAAGGACTTGCCCGCTATCTCTTTTCTGATTTTGTGGTCTGTACGTTTTTGAATATTTTTGCTTTATTGCCTCTTTGTTCAGTTTGAGGGCTGTATGTCTGAACAGGGTGAAATGTTTGGAATTTAGAAGGTCCTGGATCTGAACAGCATTGACAGCATTGACATCAGTAGGTAAGAATTCTGGTGGTGACTTGTCTTGGTCTCTGGAGACACAGTCACCACGGTGACATGAGTGAAATGCGAATATATCACCAAATATCTCAGGAACATTTTTCACTTTAAAAAAGGAGTAAATGTGTATAGAAGTTTGAATCCTGGATAGGGTTAGTTCCTATTCAGTAAGGAGTTCGAGGCAAGACTCCCTAATACTGCAGGATGTCCCCTTGAGCGTACCCTTAGTGGCTGCAGCTCTTGAGTGCTTTGAGTCCGACAGGAGAAAAGCTCCATACAAATGTTTGGATTATTATTATTGATTCATGTGGCTTTTAATGCAGTACACACTGTTACGAAATAAGTAACAGTCATTTTTGGGACCCACAACAGCAATGCTATAGCTTGGCAGAGCATATCCCACTATGCTTGTCATTATCACATTTGTTGTGCCAGATGGGCAAACAATATTAATAATATTAATTGTTTAATGATCTGACCTCCCCCCACCCCCCCCCCCCCCCCCACACACACACAAACACACACCTTCTTCCTAATGTATACCGCATTAGCTGTGGAGAAAAAGAAAAAGTTAGTAAACCCTCAAATTAGGAAGAGTTGAAAGGATTTATTAAAGAAAGGGTGTTCAATCTATCTCTAAGATTAGGCAGGCATATTCCAAAATTACGACGTAGTTCTTATCCCATTTAGAGAAGAGGCAGTAGTCTCAAAGAGAGGTCTACTACCCCCAACGATTAGGCAGGAATATTTCTAAAACGTTAGGCAGTCCTTACCCTGGAGTAGAGGCAGAAGGATCTTGGAGGATATTGTTCAGTATACAAAAGTAAGAAGCAATGGTTTAAACTAATGGTCCTCAAACTAAGGCCTGCGGGCCGAATGTGGCCCCCTGAGGCTTTTTTACTGGCCCCCACACACAAAATGTATTACTTATAGATGCGGTCAGCTACAGCTTTAAATATTGGTGGTCCGCATATAGAATAGCAGTGCTGGCACCACCCATCCACATGGAAGCCAGAAAGCAGTAATTTTTCTGGTTTCCAAGCAAATTCCACATCAGGTGACACTGCTGTCCAACTGGAATTCAGGTTGTCACCTGTGTATGCGTCACTGTCTGGCCCGTAAAGACATCTTTTTATGTGTACTCCAGCCCTCCAGCAGTCTGAAGTATGTTGACCCGGCCCTCAACCCAAAACGTTTGGGGACCTCTGGTTTAAACTAACGATCCATGGTGATTCTGAGTTTCAAAACAACTGTCACTTGGTGGAAAATAGTTCATGGCAAGTTGTGTGTATAGAGCTATGCAAACATATACTAACATTCCGCACACCAAATGCAATCAAAGTTCTAATCCATTGCATGAACAATGTAGATGCCAACAATTGTTTCGGGGCCTTTGCGGGTCTCCTTTGTCAAGGCAGAATGAACACAATACAGAGCTATGAACTAGCATTACACAACATGTCTATGGCACTTCACCTGGACCCACCATCGTTTAACGATCTGAGAGTTTACCGTATGTTTGTTAGTCTTATTTTCTTTCACATCACATTGCACGGATATCTTAAAACATCATTGGTCGTTTCACACAAGGGGCTTGATTCCCTAAACCGTGATAACTCATATCATGGTAGTTTTTGCACGTATTTTCACATCTGCGTGCAATCGCAAATTATCGCACGCAATCGAAAATTTTCATGTGAAAAAATTCGCAATCGCGCGCAAACATGGGAATGCACGTGAAAACGGCCGTGATATGAGTTATCATGGTTTAGTGCAGTGGTCCTCAAACTAAGGCCCGCGGGCCGAATGTGGCCCCCTGAGGCTTTTTTACCAGCCCCCCACATACAAAATGTATTACTTATAGATGCGGTCAACTACATCTATAAATATTGGTGATCTGCATATAGAATAGCAATGCTGGCACCACCCATCCACATGGAAGCCAGAAAGCGGAAATTCGCTGGTTTCCAATTAAATTCCACATCAGGTGAAACTGCTGTCCAGTGCAGGGTGTCACCTGGGTATGCTTCACTGTCTGGCCAGCAAAGACTTCTACATCATCTTATGTATACTCTGGCCCCCCAGCAGTCTGAAGTATGTTGACCCAAAATGTTTGGGGACCCCTGGTTTAGTGAATCAAGCCCAATCTATCTTTCACTGTGTACATAGCTTTAGACCAGGGGTTACATAGTTACATAGTTACATAGTTATTTTGGTTGAAAAAAGACATACGTCCATCGAGTTCAACCAGTATAAAGTACAACACCAGCCTGCTCCCTCACATATCCCTGTTGATCCAGAGGAAGGCGAAAAAACCCTTACAAGGCATGGTCCAATTAGCCCCTAAAGGGAAAAATTCCTTCCCGACTCCAGATGGCAATCAGCAGGGGTGTCTCTAGTCATTTTGTCACTCCAGGCGAGAAAACCTGTGACGCGCCCCCCCCCCCCCCCCCCCCCCAAGCCCCTCTCCCCCAGGAAAATAATCATAATGCAGCATCGTTTCACCAGAAAATAATCATAATGCGGCAGTGTTTCGTCAGAAAATAATAGTAATTCTCGTAATTCAGAATCGTAATTCACCAGAAAATAATCGTAATGTGGCAGTGTTTCACCAGAAAATACACTTATTGCAGCAGCAGTTCACCGGAAAATATTCGTAAGGTGGCAGCGTTTCACCAGAAAATACTTATTGCAGCAGCATTTCACCAGAAATTAATCATAGGGCAGCAGCGTTTCACCAGAAAATAATCGTAATGAGGCAGCGTTGTCAGAAAATAATCGTAATGTGGAAGCGTTTCACCAGAAAATACACGTAATCCGAGCAGAGGGAAAGAGTAGAGAGGCAGCATAAGATGTAAGAGGGGGTAGAGGAACAGAGAGGGGGAGGGATAGACAGCATAAGATGGAAGAGAGTGCAGAGGAACAGAGAGGGGTAGAGACAGCATAAGATGGAAGAGGGGGCAGAGGAACAGAGAGGGAGAGACAGCACAGCACTAAAGCACAGGTCTACAGCTTTACCAGCCTACAGCCTAACCAGCTTTCAAAGAAAACTCTAGTATCAAAAGAGCAGGGCACATTCTAGCAGTTATAACAGTACTGGGAGTCTGCACACAGGACAGGAAGTGTTCTTAGCAGCCTGCCTGCATACCTTCCCTGCCTGCATACCTTCTCTTCTGCCTGTGCACGCAGCTTATCATCTCTGTCTGGAGCAGAAACTTTCCTTCTCCCGGGCTGTGTTGCTGTCTTGTGCGGGGGCGGGGCTCTAACACGGACACATTCTTCTCTCTGTGACTGCATCTGTCCCCTGGCTGTCTCGCTCCAGTGTCTGTGTGCAGCCAGTGACACAGGTGGGGGGTCAGACTGTCAGGGGCATAAGCTGGCTGGCCGCTGGCTCCTGGTTTGACTGGCGTGGGGCGGAGTTAAAGGCTGGGCCACACGAGGTAAACACTTTACCTGTGTGGCTACTGAGAACAAGGAGCACAGCTTTAACCTCTTGAGGAGTGCAGGGCTAAACCCCCCTAGTGACCAGGCAATTTTTAGTTTAAAAGGCCACCGCAGCTTTAAGGCCAAGCTGCAGGGACGCACAACACAGCACACGAGTGATTCCCCCCCCCCCCCTTTTCTCCCCACCAACAGAGCTCTCTGTTGGTGGGGTCTGATCGCTCCCCCCATGTTTATTTTTTTTTTTAATAAATATTTGTGTTGCCGCTTTTAAAAAAAAAAAAACCCTCTTCCTTTAAATCCCTTCCCTCCCTCGCTCCCTCCCCACAGCCAGCCAATTACGGCGATCGGCTGTCATAGGCTTCTGCCTATGAGAGCCGATCGCTCTCTTGTCCCCCAGGGGGACAGCCGTGTCACACGGCTGTCCCCAGTGCAGCGCTGCTGCTGATCGCAGCGCTGCACAGAGTAAATAGACGGCGATCGCGCCGTCTAACAGTCTCCCGAGCGGCAATAGCCGCTCGGAGACTGAAAGCGGGGCGGAGCTCCGCCCCCCAAGCAGGAGATGCGCGCGCCGCCTGCTAAACAGAGCCCCAGGACTTTACGCCAATTGGCGTTAGGCGGTCCTGGGGCTGCCGCCGCGGCCACGCCTACCGGCGTGACGTGGTCGGCAAGAGGTTAAAGAAGGAGCCTGGCAGAGAAGAGCAGTATTGATTGCTCTATTGGCTGGGGAGAAGTGGAGGTGGAGGCACTGCTGAGCACATGGTAGCGTGCCAAGCACCGGGGACTGAGTCGGGAGATAATATAAAAAAAAACATGGTCAAGGTAGCAGCGGCGGGGGAATGCGCCTTACCACCTCATGGCGCCTCACCACCTCATGGCGCCCCAGGCAACCGCCTATACTTGCCTGGTGGGTGAGACGCCCCTGGCAATCAGATAAAATCCCTGGATCAACATCATTAGGCATTACCTAGTAATTGTAGCCATGGATGTCTTTCAACGCAAGGAAAGCATCTAAGCCCCCTTTAAATGCAGGTATAGAGTTTGCCATAACGACTTCCTGTGGCAATGCATTCCACATCTTAATCACTCTTACTGTAAAGAACCCTTTCCTAAATAAATGGCTAAAACATTTTTCCTCCATGCGCAGATCATGTCCTCTAGTCCTTTGAGAAGGCCTAGGGACAAAAAGCTCATCCGCCAAGGTATTATATTGCCCTCTGATGTATTTATACATGTTAATTAGATCCCCTCTAAGGCGTCTTTTCTCTAGACTAAATAAACCCAGTTTATCTAACCTTTCTCGATAAGTGAGACCTTCCATCCCACGCATCAATTTTGTTGCTCGTCTCTGCACCTGCTCTAAAACTGCAATATCTTTTTTGTAATGTGGTGCCCAGAACTGAATTCCATATTCCAGATGTGGCCTTACTAGAGAGTTAAACAGGGGCAATATTATGCTAGCATCTCGAGTTTTTATTTCCCTTTTAATGCATCCCAAAATTTTGTTAGCTTTAGCTGCAGCTGCTTGGCATTGAGTACGATTATTTAACTTGTTGTCAATGAGTACTCCTAAGTCCTTCTCCAAGTTTGATGTCCCCAACTGTATCCCATTTATTTTGTATGGTGCTAGACCATTAGTACGTCCAAAATGCATGACCTTACATTTGTCAACATTGAATTTCATCTGCCATGTATGTGCCCATATAGCCATCCTATCCAGATCCTGTTGCAATATGACACTATCTTCCTGAGAGTTAATGATTCTGCACAATTTTGTATCATCTGCAAAAATAGCAACATTGCTCACTACTGCATCTACTAGGTCATTAATAAATAAATTGAAGAGCACTGGACCCAGAACAGACCCCTGTGGGACCCCACTGCTAACAGTCTCCCATTTTGAGTATGATCCATTGACCACAACTCTTTGTTTTCTGTCCATTAGCCAGTTCCCTATCCATGAACACAGACTCTTCCCCAGTCCTTGCATCCTCAACTTTTGCACCAGACTTTTGTGGGGAACAGTGTCGAAGGCCTTTGCAAAGTCCAAGTATATCACATCTACAGCATTCCCAATATCCATATTAGCATTCACTACCTCATAAAAGCTGAGCATGTTAGTCAAACAGGACCTGTCCTTAGTAAACCCATGTTGATGCTGAGAAATAAGATTATTTTCTACTATGAAGTCTTGTATAGTATCTCTTAGTAACCCCTCAAATAGTTTGCCTACAACTGATGTTAAACTTACAGGTCTATAATTTCCTGGATCAGATTTTTTGCCCTTCTTAAATAATGGGAAAACGTGGGCTGTACGCCAATCCACTGGGACTCTGCCAGTTGCAAGAGAGTCACAAAAGATAAGATAAAGGGGTTTATCTATAACTGAACTTAATTCCCTTAGGACCCGAGGATGCATGCCATCCGGGCCAGGTGCCTTGTCTATTTTTAATTTATTTAGTCTTGCCTTCACTTCTTCCTGCGTTAAGTATTTAATATTACAGTTAGAAGATTGAGACTCTTCCGCCTCTGTAGTTTGCAACAGTGCTGTTTCTTTTGTGAAGACAGAAGCAAAGAAAGCATTTAATAACTCTGCCTTACCTTGGTCATCCACCATTGAGTTCCCATCCTCATCCTTTAGGAGTCCTATACAGTCAACCTTTCTTTTTTTTAGAGTTAATGTACTTGTAAAACTTTTTTGGGTTAGATTTGATATCCTTAGCGATTTGTTTTTCAGCTTCAATCTTTGCCTGCCTAATTTCTTTTTTACAATTTTTATTGCACTCCTTATAATTGCTTAGTGCAGCCTCTGTCCCCTCCTGTTTTAAGACCTTATAGGCATTCTTTTTCCTCTTCATTTTATCTTTAACCTTTCTATTCATCCATAGAGGCCTTTTTTTATTCCTAGACATTTTGTTTCCATATGGGATATACATACTACAGTATTGATTGAGTATAAGTTTAAAAGCTTGCCATTTCCCTTCAGTGTCTTCCCCTTGTAGTACATTATCCCAGTTCACCAAACTTAGTGCCTGCCTAGGGGTGTTAAACACAAGCACATAGCAGGTCGAAAGTAAAAACTTAGACCAAGTTGAGGGCCAATATTGATATTTATTGAATTATCCCCAATTTCTCCCACATATGAAATGCAGCAATTACCACACATATGAAATGCACCAATCACCCTATATATGAAATGCAGCGGTGTGGCTTGAGTGAGTATCACTTACTCCCAATGTCCTCTCTGTCCATCCTCCTCAGTACCAGCTGGCTGCTCTCTGCCTGCACATCTCTGCACGTCACATGTAATCACAGGGCATGCAGGGGAACCGGAAGTAGTGCGCGGCAGGCTGGTACTGAGGAGAATGGACAGACAGAACTTCTGGAGCAGGTGGAGGCCCATGGAGAGGGAGGGAGAAATTAAGTAGGGCCCACATCCCAGAGACCAGAATTCTAATTGGCCCAGGAGTTGGAAGCAGCGTGGGTCACAAGGGGGGGGGGGGGGGGGTATTGACTTATAGTGGGGGTAAGAGAAAGAGGGTGGGAGTGGGGGAGGCACAGATACTATGGTGGCACGTGCCAAATGTAATGCAAAGTGGTAAAACCACCTGTGTGCCAAATCTGATGGCACTGTGGGCCAGAGTTTGACATGGATGCTTTGACTATGACTGTAGTTCAGACATTAAATAAGGTACATTAGTGACATTACTATTCAAAGTGCTGTGGAAGATGACTATATGTAAATACCTAATAATAATCATCATCATCATCATTAATCATCATTACTACTTGATGTAGATGCATTGGTTTGTAGCTGTCTAAGAAGCTAAAAGCAGAGGAATCCATGCCATTACTGCCCACTTGAGTTTTAGGACAGATTGATGATCCTAAATGTGACTTGTCAGCTAAACTACCTGTTGTGATCAAAACAATCTCAAAACAAAATGTATCATAATCTCTGCAGGTTTTTGGCAAATGCAAGCAGTGTCTTTCCAATTCATGTGGTGTATCTCTCAGCAACGATGACTGACCCATCTGTTATGGTGAGACCATGGTAGCTTTTTAATAAGTCTTTGTAAAGCCATATACACACACTCAACAGTAAGTCTTTTACTATAAACAACTTTACAAACAACTACTATTAAAAAAGTTGGAAAGATTCGTCTTGTCGTGCAAACAACTATTATACACACGACTTGAAGGACAACTTAATGAACAACTACAAATTTACATATTGTTACTCAACTGGTGAACAACTAATATGTTCTTGTAAGGCCTAACAGGTTATGTTCCCAATCAGACTCTATGCCCCAATCTAGTGCCGCAGCTCTGAGCTCGGCCCACAACTTTACCTATAGACAAGTCCCCGCTTGAACAGGACACTAAGGCCCCGTTCACATCATAAACGCGGATGGCCACGCATGCGGAACGCAACGCATGTGAACACACGCCATCCGCGTTTGTGTGCGTTGCGTGGCTGATCCCATCACTGAAAAGTGAATGGGACAGCCACGCGTTTTTACAAAAAATGCGTGCAGCATGCGTTCCCGGACCGCACAGGTCCGGAACGCATGCAGTGTGAACATCAGACATTGCACTCTATGCAATGTCTGATGTCGTGCGTGTCGGCCACCTGCACGCATTTCCAAAACGCGGCTGGAAACGCGTGCAGTGTGAACGGGGCCTATATATGTCTCCTGACTTCGGTTACCCCCAGGTCTTAATGTGCAAGGCATACAAACTGATGTAGAGAGAGAGCAACAACCTACTAGGACCCCACTAAGGCTAGTAACACACTTCAGATAGTTCATCAGTATCACACAGGGCAATTACCTTGATTCAGGAGGATGAGGCTCTCCGCGTCGATTGCCAGTAATGACAGATGGATGAGGATCAGTCAGTGATGGATCCAGGCAGATTTTGGAGAGTTCATGCAAGTCCACATGCAAAGTTGTTCAACACGCAGTGAAGGCTCCAGGCAAGGAGAGAGTTCATGCAATGATCACATGCAAGATATTCAATATTAGTTCAGGCTTACTTAGAGTGTCCAGTAACTTAGCAAAGGTCAGACCAGGCAGCAAGCAAGGGTTATCCAAGAAACAAATCAGAGGTCGGTCCAGGTAGCAGACAAGGATATCCAGGAAACAAGGCAGAGGTCAGTCCAGGCAGCAGGAAAGGGTTATCCAGGAAACAAGGCAGAGGTCAGTCCAGGCAGCAGGCAAGGGTTATCCAGGAAGAAAAGCAAGGGTTATACACAGCAGACAGGAATCGTCAATACAAGCCAAAGGTCAAGATCCAGTAATATCAATAAGTGAGTGCGCACCCAGCAACTAGCCAAAGCTATGCTTATCACGGGCGATGACTGGGAGCACTCTGCAGGTTATAATGCAACTTTCAACCAATTAGTGGCCGGCCACACTCGGCACATCCAATCACACAGTGCTCAGCCTATCTAGGTGCCAGCTGTACCGTCAGCGGACACTGTGCTGTCAGCTGACCAAAGTCAGCTGACTATTGCTTACGTCTGCGGAGGGCGTATTGAGAACCCGTCCTATCAACATGTGCGGTTTGTGTCTCAGCAGTGACGTCATCAGTGGGGAACAAGCGCGAGACCCGGAAGCGATTCTACCCGGGTCTCGGCGGAAACTTCAAAGGCAGGCAAGTTCCTTATAGTTCTATTTAGTAATGGAAGTCATTGAAAAGTCATAGCAGACTTCTGTACACATTGCCATGTTGGACACAAATTCTCTCAGTTGTTTGTCAAGTCAATACAACAGTTGGATTGACTTGAGCTGCGTCTTATCAGTTGTTGGTCGCCTCTTATCAGTGATGACACCTTAAAAAAAAGTTGTCCAACTGCCTCAAGTTGTTCGATAATCGTGCATTTAAAAGCCTTTTGTTGAGCATGTGTATGAGCCTTGGTTCTGATGCCAACTGCCAAAAAAGTAAGTTTCTCCTTCCACTGACATCACCTCCCAGCCAGCAGTAAAAATGTCACCATGTGATAAATGTCAGACTGTAGATCAGGGAGAGGAAAGATTTTACAATCGGCAAACACTGACTAAATCATTTATACATAATTATTGTAAAAATAAAGCACTTTTTTATCACATTATTTTCACTGGAGTTCCTCTTTAAACTGTAATATAACTCACTTGAGACAAAGGGAAACATGGACTTTACCTTGCTCATCAGTTGTCATTTTAGTTATAAATGACAGCAACTGATATAGTTCTGACAACTGACAGGGAGGTAAGTATGTAATATTTATTTGCAGGAACATCTATATATATAATTCAGTAAGTGCCTCAACCGTCCAGCAAGAAGAAGAAGTACTTTGCATGAGAAAATTTATGCGTGCTCGAAGACCAAGTTTGAGGCCTCCTTTCCACGGACTGTTGAGCTGTGTGCTCAGCAAGCAGTTACCAGGCACAGGTAAGAAGTTATCAGGCAGCAACAAGCAGTTATCAGGCAGCAACAAGCAGTTACTAGGCAGCAGTGAGCAGTTACTAGGCAGCAGTGAGCAGTTGAGAGAGTTTGAGAGGCATTTCACTGCCTATCAACAGTCTGTGGAAAGGAGGCTTAACCCTAGCAAGTCTGGGTTTGCAAATCTGGCCTAATTGGCTATTCATAATTGAATAAGGGCCTCAACCTTCCAGCAAGAAGAAGAAGTACTTTGCATGAGAAAATTTATGCGTGCTCAAAGACCAAGTTTGATGCCTCCTTTCCACGGACTGTTGAGCTGTGTGCTCAGCAAGCAGTTACCAGGCACAGGTAAGAAGTTATCAGGCAGCAACAAGCAGTTATCAGGCAGCAACAAGCAGTTACTAGGCAGCAGTGAGCAGTTACTAGGCAGCAGTGAGCAGTTGAGAGAGTTTGAGAGGCATTTCACTGCCTATCAACAGTCTGTGGAAAGGAGGCTTAACCCTAGCAAGTCTGGCTTTGCAAATCTGGCCTAATTGACTATTCATTTGCTTTCGCATGTCAAACTATGCAGGGTCAAAAAACCAATACTGCAAAGCGGTCGTGGAGCAGTGCTTTACAGCACTGCTAGATTTAGGCGCAGCGAGTGCCGCCATAGACTGTAATGGGAATCAGTCTATAGCTGCGCTCAGTGAGTAACGTCAGCGCCGTCAGAAGACGGAGCCGAAGTTGCTTAAAAAACACAATAATTCGACCTCCAGCAATCGCTGGAAGCCGAATTATATCATTCCCCCACTATCCATGGCGGCCTGGAGGGGGAATCTCTATATATAATAGAGTAAGTGCCTCAAACTTCAAACAAGAAGAAGAAGTAGTGCCCTGCCCCCAGGGCCGGTCCAAGCAAGAAGAAGGGGCTGGTCCAAGCAAGAAGAAGTAGTGTCATATCAAACCAAGGGCAAAGAGGGATAATTTGCATATTCAGTAGCAGTGCATTGTGGGTAACCACAAATGTTCACTTATAGCTGAATTATTGCAGATTTGCTTATGTTTTAAGAAGGAAAATTACACCAAGCTTTGCTTTTTTTAGTAGGAGGGCTTTTTGGTCCCTTTTATCCCCCTATACATTCTTAGTAATTTGGGTCACCCTGAGCTGCTTGGTTACTCTGTTGTACTGGTCCAAGCCCTATCTCATACAGCCATATCAATCTCTGCTGTGAACTGATGAGGACTAAAAGTCTGAAATAGGCTGTCACATTTGGTTTTGATATGACTGTGTAAAATTTAAAGCAATAGGGCCTGATTCACAAAATGGTGCAAACTGTTAAGCATGGGTGTGCTAAACAGTTAGCACGTGAAGTGCCATTTGTGGACTTTTGTGCGTGGAAAGTGCTGTGAATCGCGCAAAAGACCGCAATCGCGGACTTTTGCGTGTTTGTAAAGTACCGCGATTTGTGGCAAATTGCGCGCGCAAAAGACCGCAATCCCGCAAATCGCAGCACTTTGTGCGCGCAAAAGTCCGTGAACGGCACTTCACGCGCTAACTGTTTAGCACAACCGTGCTAAACAGTTTGCACCGCTTTGTGAATCCGGCCCATAGGCTTGCTTGACTTACCAAGAGTGAAAAGGAATAGTTTGCATATTTAGTAGCGGTGCATTGTGGGTAACCACAAATGTTCACTTATAGCTGAATTATTGCAGATTTTCTTCTGTTTTAAGAAGCCAAATTACACCAAGCTTTGATTTTTTTTAGTAGAAGGTCTTTTTGGTTCCTTTTATCCCCCTATACATTCCGAGTGGTTTGGGTCACCCTGAGCTGCTTGGTTACTCTGTTGTACTGGTCCAAGCCCCATCTCATACTGCCATATCAATCTCTGCTATGTACTGATGAGGACCAAAAGTCTGAAACAGGCTGTCACATGTGGGTTTGATATAGCTGTGTAAAATTTAAAGCTATAAGCTTGCTATACACCAGTGGTTCTGGATGCTTGCTTGGATTACTAAGGTTGAAAAGGGATAAATTGCATATTTAAAAATGTTCACTTATAGCTGAATTATTGCAGATTTCCTTCTGTTTTAAAAAGGCGAATTACACCAATACAGTGGGGAGCATTGCAGGAAGTGACAACAGTGGATCGCACGCTGGAACACGGAAGAGGTGAGGCATCCCCGCCCGCTGCCTCTTACTAATAGTGGCGGCTGCTACTGTGTTTAAGCAGGAGGGGGAGCGCACATCGGGGACACAGGTGAGGCAGGGGGGGTTCCTGCTGAGCTTAAGCTGCAGGGAGAATGCACATGGGGGACCCAGGTGAGGGGGGTTCCTGCTGAGCTTCAGCTGGAGGGGGAGTGCACATGGGGGACCCAGGTGAGGGAGGGGGGTCCTGCTGAGCTTAAGCAGGAGGGGGAGCGCACATGGGGGACCCAGGTGAGGGAGGGGGGGTTCCTGCTGAGCTTAAGCTGGAGGGGGAGTGCACATGGGGGACCCAGGTGAGGGAGAGGGGGTTCCTGCTGAGCTTAAGCTGGAGGGGGAGCACACATGGGGGACCCAGTTGAGGGGGGGGTCCGACCCCCCTCCCCGCCACTGTGCCCAATACCCCCTTCCTGCCCTCTACCCCCTTATGCGGCGTATGATACGCTGCGGGTCGGCTAGTTGTGTTTATTTTAAATAATTTTACTCGTTTCAGGTTCCCTTTAAACTTCGTTACAGACTCCAAATCTCCTGTTATGTCCTGAAAGCCCATTCATTGGTCCAGTTGTAGTCCAGAGCTGATCCGTTTCCTTCTCAGGCTTCTGATGGAGCTGCATCCCCTTGTCCGAAAAAATTGTGCAAGTCAAATATTAGTGTTTCAGGTATGTTGCAGATTGACAAGTGTGAACCGGTCCAATTATAACACAGGACTTGTTCCAGTGTTAGTTTTTGCAAAAATGGAAGATATGTTCCTTTGGCATTGCATTGTGAGCCAAGCACCATGTTCAGCACCCAGGCACCTCAATAGCCCACTAAAAATGCATGTCAATAATGTGGCTCATTGTTAAAAAAAAATTAAATTTCACCTCTTCTTTTTACATTTAAAGGACAACTATAGTGAGAAGAATATGGAGGCTGCCATATTTATTTCCTTTTAAACAATACCACTTGCCTGGCAGCCCTGCTGATCTATTTTATTTATAAAAGTATTAGAGGCAGAGGATCAGCAGGACAGTCAGGCAACTGGTATTGCTTAAAGCCAATGGGTACCGGATTAAAAAAGAAAAAGTCAGATACTCACCTAAGGAGAGGGAAGGCTCGGTCCTAATGAGCCTTCCCTCTCCTCTCCCGGTGCCCTCGGTGCTGCGCTGGCTCCCCCGTTCGCGTCCGCCGCAGCAGGGACTTCGGAGGTCTTCGGGAGCACTTGGGCTTCCGAAGACGGGCCGCTCCATACTACGTGCGCGCGAGTGCGTCATAGAGGGCGCTCGCGCATGCGTAGTATGGAGAGGCCGCGTCATCGGGAGCCCGAGTGCTCCCGAAGGCTTCCGAAATCTCCCGAAGGCATGCGGAAGTGGCAGTATTTGACCGAACTGGTCGAATACTGCCACGGGGGATCCTGCGCGGGACCGGGCACCGGGAGAGGAGGGGGAAGGCTCATTAGGACCGAGCCTTCCCTCTCCTTAGGTGAGTATCTGACTTTTTCTTTTTTAAATTGGTAAACATTCACTTTAAAAGGAAATAAATATGGCAGCTTCCATATACCTCTCACTACAGTTATCCTTTAAAATTTTTTAGCAAAGGCCTTTACTACCCTACTTCTGAGGCCTGCCCGACCGCAGAAATTTCACGCAGATAAGGACTGATGTAATTATTTTATTTCACACATTAGCAGAGAGCAAACAAAAGCTTTCATCAAAGATGCTATTTTTACACTTTCCCTTGTATAAATAATGGGCGGCTAGAAGGGGAGGGGGGAACATGGGAGCTCCTAGAGCTGTTAGAAACCAGGAAAATAAAAAGTGGTGCTTGGTTCCCTTTCAAGCACACCTGAATTAAGTGGGATATGGAGGCTGCCATTATAGGAGGCTGCCATAATAAAGAATACACATCACCTGGTAGTCCTGCTGATCCTCTGCTTCTAAGGCTACGCTCACAGGTTCACAGTGAGGCATTGGGGTTGCATTGCGTCTTTGAGCACCGCAATGCACCACCCATGCGACTTTCACAGTGCAGTGTGGTGTAATGCATGGAGCGCATTACAACAAAATGTGTGTTAACAGTGACAACAAAGCATACTCATACTTCATTCATTGATTGTTGGTACTTAAGTTGGGCTATAGCATAGCCCTCACTGTCAAAGGACAACTGTAGCAAGAGGTATGTGGAGGCTGCCATATTTATTTCATTTTAAGCAATACCCGTTGCCTGGCTGTCCTGCTGATCCTCTGCCTCTAATACATTTAGCCATAGCCCCTGAACAAGCATGCAGCAGATCAGGTGTTTCTGACCAGGGGCGTAACTAGGCCCCACCGGGCCCCCCTGCAGAATTTCAGAGCGCCCCCCCCCCCCTCCCTGGGCCGTTTTGTGGGGGCTGGAGGGGTGGCAGCATGAGGGGAAAGCCTTGGCCACAGTCGGCGGGGAGAGGGGAATTTCCCCCCCTCTGCACTCCCCTCCAGCTTAAGTTACAGTGTGGGCAGCGGCGGGCAGATACATACCTTCCGTGCGTTCCTCCGCATACTTCTTGCTCTAGTGTCTGTTGTCACTTCCGGAAGTGAGGTCACTCCCGGAAGTGACAACAGCCGCTAGGGCGAGGAGTATGCGGTGGAACGCACGGAAGGTATGTATCTGCCCGCCGCTGTCCACACTGTACCTAGCTGGAGGGGAGCGCAGAGGGGAGAGCCCCGAGGTGAGGCAGAGGGGGGGAACTTCCCCTCTCCCCGCCGACTGTGGCCAAGGCTTTCCCCTCATGCTGCCACCCCTCCAGCCCCTACAAAACGGTCCCGCGGGAGCAGGGGCTGCAGGCCCTATTGTTACGCCAGTGTTTCTGACATTATTGTCAGATCTGACAAGATTAGCTGCATGCTTGTTCCTGGAGTTATGTGGACACTACTGCAGCCAAATAGATCAGCAGGGCTGTCAGGCAACTGGCATTGTTTAAAAGGAAAAAAATTTGGCAGCCTCCACATACCTCTCTCTACAGTTGTCCTTTAAGGAATTTCAGCCATAAAACTCTTTCCTGGCAGAGAACAGCTTCTTAGTGCAAGGGCTACATTTAAAAAAAGGTCAATAGTTCATATATTTAAGCTTCCTGGATACTGAAAGACTGTGTCAGCATACGAGACAACACAACATTAATCATTATTTTCTTAGCTGATGCACAGAAAATAAAACTGCATGTTTAAAAAAAAAAAAAAAGGTAATTTTTAGGAGTAGGAGGATAGATACAATTGTTCATCTCATCAGTTTATTTTTGAACACTGGTTTCCTTTAAAGCTTCTTTTCCTACCGCTACCTGACTGTGCTGCAAACTGCCAGAACTCTTGTCACAGGACTACCGATCCCACTTGTGTTATGTGACTCTTCTTGTTTGTACAGTGTGATGAGTTCACCCGCTATTGTACGAGGACCAGAGAGGGTAATCCGCCCTGCAGGCTAATCGCACATTGAGCGTCGGGCTCCGAGCAAACGGCGGGGTCAGGTGACCCAACATATGGCAGGCACCTCCGCGGCGTTCTTCACCAGGCAAGGGGTTAATTTAACTAATGTGTGAATTGCCTCGAAGACCTCCAGCTGCGGCGGCGGTGGCCCTGCCCGGTAGCCTTACGCTGTACATGTTTCAAATTAAATCTGCAGCCTGGGCCATTGCCAGCAAAGCAATTAAGGTTTTCAGGAAGTATGATCAATGGCGCTATGAATTATTAACAGCCTATTTTGGCTGTCTACGGACGAGGCAGAGAGCGCGCTACGCGACACATGAAAGGCGGCCAGATTCTTTATTGCACGCTTTAGCTGAAAAATTAGCGGAGGAGCTGTGTTCGCCTCAGGTGACTGGTGGCCCCACGTCCAGGCGAGAGCGCGTCACAGCCCATTATACTGATGGCATGCGGCGCGGAGTACAGGGGGCGGCCCTAGAGCGCAGCGGAAGTACATGTGTGTGTGTTCTACTGTGTGTGTATATGGTGAGTAATACTGTACAATACTGCAGGCATCAGCTATCTAACTTGCACACGTGTGTGCAGATGTTACACTTTAGGTGCGTTCACACTGTACCAGAGCCAGTTCTACTCTTTCTGCTGCCTGTACCCCCATCATCTATACCTCATATCATATATACCCCCCATAAAAATCCCATCACTGGTGAGAAATCACCATGGCCAGTCAGGGGGAAGCTTTGGCACGCGACCAATCAGGCCGAGGTGCTAGCACCAGAACGGCCAATCACAGCCACTCACTCAGGCTCGGATTTATATCAAAGGAGCCTATAAGTACAGATGTCCTGGCACCTTATTGCCCATACTCACGAGCTACTTTTGTAGCTAGTAGCTAGCACACGGGAGCGTGTGCGTGACAGTTCGGCGACAGCTCGTCGCCAGGTTCCTCCGCATACACACTGCAGAAGAGGGATTAGGGATGCAACGGAAGCTGTCGCCGACGTTTCTCCCCCCCCCCCCCCCCCCGCCGGAAACTCAGTGCACTCAACTGCAGGTTGCTATCGCTAGTCCGCATACACATGCGGACTAGCGACAGTTGCGGCGGCAGGGCGAGTGACCGCGCCAATCGCCTGGCGACAGCAGCAACGAGTGACGGTATGGGCCATTAGACTTCGCCCTCCATGAACCTACAACAACCCCTCCGAACCGCACTGCAAGCGTGCTGACTGTCCAAGATGTCGCTTCTCCCTTGTCCATCATAAGTAGCCAGGGCCGGAGCTACCACAGCAAAAAATGGGCAATTGTCCAAGGGCCCCATAGCCTGTAGGGGCCCTCAAGGTGTCCCTCTCCCATCTTAACTGTTGCTCCCCAGGGACTCTGCAGAGTCTTTGGCAGAGTAGCGTCTCATCTGTGCTGGCGGGCAGGTGAGACACTACACCAGGCATGGGCAAACTTGGCCCTCCAGCTGTTAAGGAACTATAAGTCCCACAATGCATTGCAGGAGTCTGACAGCCACAGTCATGACTCATAAAGGCAAATGCATTGTGGGCCTTGTAGTTCCGTAAAAGCTGGAGGGCCGAGTTTGCCCATGCCTGCACTACACTGACTTAGACACTGCAGAGGTCCTAAGGAGCACAGTTAAGTTGGGAGGTGATTGGGAGAGGGTCAGCAGCCAGCTCAGGGGCCCAGGAGGGAAATTTGGCTGCAACAAAGGGCCCCTAATGACGCTTTTTGGTCGGGGGGGTGTCTGTTGGGGGGGCTAATTTTGCCCTAGGGTCTAATTGTTACTTGAACTGGCCCTGTAAGTAGCTACAGGTGCCCCTTGGTATTAGGCAGCCAGAAGTACCCTCAAAAAAAAGTAACTAGTGGTGCCCCCAAGCAGTGTTCTCCCTAGGCTCTTTTAGCCGGGTGCTCCACCCGGCTAGTTTTGGTGAGCACCCGGCTGTCATTGTCATGCCTCCTCATCCTCCTCCTATGCTGTAAGCAGAGTTACACCGACCCTGCATTCCACCCCTTGCACTCCACCCGGCTACTTTTTCATGCCACCCGGCTGGAAAAAAATTCTGGGGAGAACAGTGCCAAGTATTAGGTCGCTAGAGGAACCTCAGTATTAAGTAGCTAGAGGTTCCCTGACTGAATGGAGACCTCCTCAGAGGAATGCCAATAGGAGGGTGAGCAACCTCTCATTTACTCTCTCATCAGGACTCTATATAGGGAAGGAGAGAGGGAGGCACTCGGGCAGAGGAGTGAGCCGACTTTCCAACATCAGGCGCCTGTAGGCACGTGCCTATAGTGCCTTATGGTAAATCCGGCCCTGCACCCGCTGCTCCTTTTGCTAACTGGTGCCGATGGCCTTCTTGCAGATGGGACCACAGCTTACAAAAATGTAATCGCCGGTGCACAAATCATTATCTAGTATATTAGCAAACCCCACACAAGTGAGGGAAGGCAGGCCCAACATACATTGCAAACCAAACAAAACCCAAGGACCGCCACTCAATAGCTATAATATCCTTTATTGTATCAAAAAGTGTAAAAAACAGCTAAGACCCCCCTAATCCCCCACCCATTAAAACCCCAAAACCCCGCACTGGACACACATAGGAGCGCTCCTAGAACTGAGCCATACACATTCATACCACATTCATCTCCAATGGATTGGCCAATCCTATCTAAAAGGGATGAATTGAGGCTACTGGGACCACAGCACCGTCATTTGGGCCACTCACTGCACTAGATAGCAGTGACCTTTCAGATGACCGATCAGACCCTAATCCTTGTCTCATGTCACTTAGGATGATTAGAATTAGTACATAATTGCATCTGTTTTGCATTCAAGGCATGTATTTAGCCCCAGAGGGGCTCTGCATGCCTCTGTTGGTTTTCATTTCAGGTGCAGCCTTGAGCGCTGTCATTTGTCTGTTTGCTTGATAAAATTTGTATACCATTTATGATCAGCAGCACAAGGAAAAATTATGTTTTTAATGTTAAACTAGTGTTAGGTCTTCCCCGTGAGGGTCTGTCATCGCCGTGGGGAAGTCCAATAGAGAATAATCTGTCCACAAATTACTTACTGAAGCTAACACCCTCCTTTGCTATACTAATTTGAGTGCTAGTTGTGTAATGTTGTCCAGCTTCTGGAGCTCTGCACATCCATGCAGATAGATCATTCGGGTACAGCCTCTGTATGAGAGAGCACTGCCATGTCTCCCGCTGTACAAAGTGAATAGAGTGTGACATTCTAAGGACAGTCGGTGACATAAGGAAGGGATTAGAGTTCAGAATATCTTTCCTTGGGGGTGTGGCCTGTGTTCGGGGGTGGAGTTTAGGGCACCAGAACGCCTGTGCCTATGGGCCGCTGAGTTGTAAATCCGGCCCTGCCCTTTCGCATTGACTTCATTGCAGGTGGCTTTTGCAAAATGAAAAACTGAAAACATTCTCATTATTGAAAAAAACAAAAAAAACATGGGAAACCCAAAATCTGGGACTGTCATTTCCTCCATAGCTCAGCACCGCCTTCCCATGTTTTCTGTTAAACTGGTGAATTTTCGTGTTCCTACTCCGGCCGCCCCATAAAATGTTAACTAAACCAGTTAAAGCAAATTCCAGGGCTGTTTCCTCTCCCCGCTCTCTCTTGTTGATGGTGCAGTCTGTAATTACCGCACAATTTATTGTCGCTAAAATCATAGGTTTCTAAGTAATTCCAACCACTAATAATGGCTCTAACGTTCCACACAGAGAAGGTCTATTTATGCCGCAAACATTCTTTCTGTGATGTTCAATCTCAGGAACGAGAAAAAAGCAGAGAAAGAAACGCAGGCAACAAGATAAAGGGGAACTCAAACCAAGTCTGGGAGCGTGCATGAAATAGAGGTGCATTAAAAAATTGGTGCCTGGTTCAGCCTCTAAACGATAAATACCGTTGTATATTGGGTGCTAAATGAAAACTAAAAATATTTACAGTGGTGATAACTATAGCAAAACATTAGTAAATGTTACTGATATTTTACTAAACCTACTCGCACACTGAATCTTCCCCTTCCAATGCCTAACCTTAAAAACCCACTTCCTGATGCCTATCCCTAAAATCCGCCTGCTTGACGCCTAACCCTAAAATCTGCCTTCTTGATGCCTAACCCTAAAATCTGCCTTCTTGATGCCTAACCCTAAAACCCGCCTTCTTGACTCCTTACTCTGAAACCGCCTTCCTGAGGTCTAACCCTAAAACCCGCCTTCCTGACACTAAACCCTAAAACCCCCCTTCCTGACACCTAACCCTAAAACCCCCCTTCTTGATGCCTAAACCTAAACACCCCCCTTCCGGACGCCTAACCCTAAAATCCCCCTTCCTGACGCCTAACCCTAAAACCCCCCTTCTTGATACCTTACCCTAAAACCCCCCTTCCTGTTGCCCAACGCTGAAACCCCCCTTCTTGACGCTTAATCCTAAAACCCCCCTTCCTGACACCTAGCCCTAAAACCCCCTTTCCTGATGACTAACCTTAAAAACCCCCACTGTCGAATATATCATTTTCAAAATGATAAGTTTCAAAACGAGAATTTAAAAAACGGAAAATTAGTTATTAATACAAAAAAAAGTTCAAAAACCGTAACATTCTAATTTTCTGTTACAGACTACCCAGCAAGCTCAGGGTGAACCAGAACTCCTAGGAGTGTGTAAGGGGCTACAGAGGACCAAAAAGCCCTCTTGGTAAAATGTTGAGCAAAACAAAACATTTGCCTTCTTGAAACAGAAGGTATTTGCAATAAGTCAGGTCGGGGTGATCATACGATGTTATTTTCTAATTACAATATTCTAATTTTCGAAAATGTAGGTTAGATGGTCTCGGTGCCCGCTATTTCTGCTTTGCGCGTCCAGTAGCCGATATTTGCATTAGCGTCTAAGGGTTGCCCAAATCTGTGTCTATTAGCCACAGGTGCCCACATTACCTGCATCCGCCTGGGAAACTCCAAAATTAAGAAATATTGGGGCAAATTTACTAAAGATGTCTGTTGATAATAGAGGCTTAATATCAAAATTGAGGGGCTAAGGAGGCTTAAGAGAGGCTACGCTGTTTTTATAAATATTGTTTTAGTTGAAAATAATATATAATTTGTCAAAAAAATGATCTTCAGGCCTGGCTTTACATCACAGGAACCAATAAGCACAGATGTCCTGGCACGCTAGACTTCCACCTCCATGAACCTACAAACACCCACCGAACTACACCGCCCGCCAGTGTGCTGGCTGGCCCGGCTGTCACTTCTATCTTACTTCCCTTGCCCATCACAGGTATTTACAGGTGCCCCCAAGTATAAGGTAGCCAGAGGAAACCTCAATATTAAAGAGAAACCGTGACCAAGAATTCAACTTCATCCCAATCAGTAGCTGATACCCCCTTTTCCCATGATAAATGTTTTCCTTTTCTCAAACAGGTCATCAGGGGGCTCTGTATGGCTGATATTGAGGTAAAACCCCTCCCACAGTGTGATGTCAGGACCATGGTCCTGACCGTTTCCTGTCTGTGAACCTCTTTGCATTGTGGGAAATAGCTTTTTACAGCGGTTTCCAACTCCCAAAAAAGCAAGCAGCATCTCCTTCCACTGACATCACCTGCCAGCAGTAAAAATTTCACCATGTGATAAATGTCAGAATGTAAATCAGGGAGAGAAAAGATATTACAACAGGCAAACACGGATTAAATAATTTATACATTATTATTGTAAAAATGAAGCACTTTTGTATTACACTATTTTCACTGGCGTTCCTCTTTAAGTAGCTAGCGGTGTCTACGACTGAAGGGAGACCTCATCAGTGGAACGCTGAGAGCAGGGTGAATAACATTTTATTTACGCTCTGATTTTTATTCTGCATAGGGAAGGAGGGAGGGAGGCACTAGGGGAAGGGAGTGAGCCGACTTTCTATTATCAGGCGCCTGTAGGCACATGCCTACATTTAGGGATGCTCATTCGGATTCCACGGAAATGCAATTTCCGAAATTCCGATCGGAAATTGCATTTCCGCATCGGAATGCGGAAATCAGTAATGCAAGTGCCGTAGGCGGATTTCCGCCGGAAATCACGGAAATTTCCGCCGGAAATCGCGGAAATTCCACCCGACTTTAACATCGATTTTCTCAAAAACTATAAAGTCTTTTTGAAAACTTTTTTTTGCATCTTGTTCACAAGATTCGGTTTTATAAACCCTGAAAATTTGGTGTTTCTAGGACTTAAGGGGGCTTTGCTATTAACCGCTAAAGTCGGCGGATTTTTACTGTTATGTAAAATGCAGAAAACCTGCATCTGGCTATTTTCTGCATTTTACATTACAGTAAAAATCCGCCGACTTTAGCAGTTAATAGCAAATCCCCAGTAAGTCCTAGAAACACCAAATTTTCAGGGTTTATTAAACAGAATCTCCTGAACAAGATGCAAAAAAAAGTTTTCAAAAAGACCTTATAGTTTTCGAGAAAATCGATGTTAAAATCGGGCGGAATTTCCGCGATTTCCGGCGGAAATTCCGCCTTGTAATGCGGAAATTGGTAGCGGAATGCGGAATCGGTAATCGGTACATGACGGAATGCGGATTTACCGCGGAATCGGAAATTGGCATTCCGACCATCCCTACCTACATTGCCTTATGGTAAATCCGGCCTTGATAATAATCATGATGATGTTGATGATAACACTGTTTGGATGTCTACCCACTGGAACTGTCGCAGTCGTGCTTTGGAATTGTCGCCAATTACAAAATCGCTAGACTAATGAAAGCCAATGGAGGTGACTCCACAGGAGCGATTGCAGTTTCCCCCGTATCGGAATCGCAGCTCCTGTAGCATTTTCTAAATGATTGCACTCCAATACTAATTATAGGATACTAATTATAGGATAAACGCTGATACAAAGCAATTTTTCAGTGATTTTACTACCCCCCCCCTCCAAAAAAAAGGAAGTCGCAAATTGCTGCACAAATTGCAAAGTAAATGTCTTGAAAACAACCCGCTAGCATTGAAATAAAAACAAAAATGCTTCAAAGGTGCAGGAAATCGCTCTAGAAAATGCTGAGGAAATCACTACCAAAAGTGTTCAGCGATTGCGATTTACGATTGCACTTAAAGGGACACTTAAGTCAAACAAAAAAAATGAGTTTTACTCACCTAGGGCTTCCAATAGCCCCCTGCAGCTGTCCGGTGCCCTCGCTGTCTCCCTCCGATCCTCCTGGCCCCGCCAGCAGCCACTTGTTTCGGTGACAGGAGCTGACAGGCTGGGGACGCGAGTGATTCTTCGCGTTCCCAGACACATTAGCACCCTCTATGCTGCTATATGGTATATGATATATGCTATAGCAGCATAGATGGCGCTATTGTGGCCAGGAACGCGAAGAATCACTCGCGTCCCCAGCCTGTCAGCTCCTGTCACTGAAACAGGAAGTGGCTGCCGGCGGGGCCAGGAGGATAGGAGGGAGATGGCGAGGGCACCGGACAGCTGCAGCGGGCTATTGGAAGACCCAGGTGAGTAAAACTCGTTTTTTTTTGTTTGACTTAAGTGTCCCTTTAAGGCCCATATTCACTGGTAGATGGATCGGGGAACACTAAACGACGCGACATGGTGAATGAGAGTTCCCCAGTCCATCCTCCTACCCGCGGGAACACACGGCGTCACGCAACGGCACATGTGGGGAGGTTAACTTACTCAGAAGTCTTCGGGATGTCAGCGTTTCATTACGCGTCATAGGCGTAATGAAAGCCGAGTTGCATTACTCACTACCGCGCTTCCTCTTTAAAGCCGGAAGGAGGAAGCGTTGTAGTGAGTGGTGGAATGCAGCTGTCCCAAAGACTTCTGGGTAAGTTAACCCCCCATCCCGCAGTCACACCTGAAGTCATTAGACTTCATTAGAATTCCGAATTTGAGTCCATCTAGAGTCTAGACAAGTCCATCCCCAGTACCCTTATCTTTTAAAAAAACCTCCAATAAACATGTACACAGTGGCTTTACATTTATGCGTATGGCTAAATCTGTGACCGTCAGTTGTTGGCGATCGCACCTTCACGTCTCTTTCATCGGATGACCCTCCGCATCTCTCCCTCTCTCTGTGTCACTCTGCCGGTGACATCGCTGTCAGCCCATCACATAAAAAATAATTGTTTGTGTCAAACTGTCAAAACCTGTAAAATTAGCCCTTGTCAAACAGGATGAGTTGGGCTCCACGAAGACAGGCCTGGGGCCGAGCGCCAGGCGGGCCCTCAGGATCCCCCATCATTAGGGACATGGGATATGGGACAGGACTGCTCCTCACCTCTGGGCAGGATTACCTAGCCTTTCAAAAGAATTCCTGCTGCCTAAATTTCCTGAGCCCTGTGAGGTCGCGCCCCCTTTGACCCCGCAGAATCATATGGTTTAACCCTCATCATTAACCATAAATGTAAACAGATGGTGGAAGCTGTCACAGGAGCTGGAACAGAAGTGGAAATTGACATTCTCCTGTCCATAAAGGGGCCACCTAGAAGCCTCTTCTGGGGCATTCCTAACCAATCCCACGTCAAGGCGTCGCTCTGAGGGCCTCAAATTCACAGTGTGAAATATTGTGCTTCCTTCACTACAAAGAGCGTGATGCATTTATCTTTATTCAATTACAAAGGTAAACTCCATCTCTGCCACTGTTTACATAATGCAGAGACCCCCCCAGAGCCCCCACTGATGGGATATCCCACTTTTATCAACATCTGCCATAAGCAGAGCCATTTATTAAGACCTCTCCAAACTAATTACAGATATAAATAAACACAAAGGCCGGCCGTTCTGGTGGAAATAAAATGGATATGAAACAATACCAGCTTCCATACGGCTAGAGAAATTGTATTTCACATATTGAGAGTGGTTTAGTTTATATAAGTTTTTTATAGTTTTTTTAAGTTTAAAAAGTTAAAAAAAAAAGTTGTGTTTTTTTTGTGATAATCAGAAAAATATGAAATATGGGTGGAAGGAAAATTGGGTGTTTGGAGCTCCACCTCCTGCTAGAGTGTGTAGATCCACAACAGAAAAGCTAACTGGGCTAAATGGGCAGCACGATGGCGGAGTGGTTAGCGCTCTCGCCTTGCGGGGTCCTTAGTTCAAATCCCAGCCAGGGCACTATCTGCACGGAGTTTGTTTGTTCTCCCCTTGTCTGAGTGGGTTTCCTCTGGGCACTCTGGTTTCCTCCCACATCCCCAAAACATACAGTTAAGTTAATTGGCTTCCCTCTAAATTGCCCCAAGACTACAATACATACACTACACGATACATACATAGACATATGACTATGGTAGGGATTAGATTGTGAGGAGCCCCTCTGAGGGACAGTTAGTGACAAGACAATATACATATACTCTGTACAGCGCTGCAGAAGATGTCAGCGCTATTTAAATACTACGGTTGAAAACTCAGTTCAAGCTGCAAAAAGTGCTGTTTTCAATCATCTTCCCAGAATAGTATAAGCGGTATTGAAAAGTGAATTCCAATAACATATAACTTTTATTCAGCCCACCCTGGTGTTTTTCTTTAAGTTATGTGACCTGTCATGTTAGCGGTTTGCTGACTGCAGCCGGATTGGGTGCGGAGGCGCGGATCATACGCGAGTGCTGAGAGCACCCTGGAGTTCTCCTTTACGTCATGTGACCTGTCATGTTAGCGATCTGCTGACTGCAGCAGCAGTGGGTGTAGAGGCGCGGATCATACGCGAGGCATTGAGGGCACACCCTGGAGTTCTCCTTTAAGTCAGGTGACCTGTCATGTTAGCACTCTGCTGACTGCAGCAGCAGTGGGTGCGGAGGTATGCATCATACGTGGGCATTGAGGGCAAACCTTGGAGTTATCCTTTAAGTCATGTGACCTGTCATGTTAGCGATCTGCTGACTGCAGCCGGATTGGGTGCGGAGGCGCTGATCATATGCGAGTGCTGAGAGCACCCTGGAGTTCTCCTTTTATGTCATGTGACCTGTCATGTTAGCGATCTGCCGACTGCAGCAGGAGTAAGCATGGAGGCACAGATGATACGCGGGCATAGGAGGGCACACCCTGGAGTTCTCCTTTACGTCAGGTGACCTGTCATGTTAGCGATTCTCTGACTGCAGCAGGAATAGGCATGGAGGCACAGATCATACGCGGGCACGGGAGGGCACCTTCATCATGTGTCTTATTCAGCAGAGATCTTGCAGAGAATTTAGCGGCTTGTCATCTGCCTTGTGAAGAGGAACAGCCGGTGATGGAGATCCTCCACCTGTCATGTGAATTATGTTTGTGTGTTTCTGTGTGAGGAGAAGCTGTGTGTCACGCTGGGCTATCCAGTGACACATCCACTTACTTGTCAGGTTTTTATGTAACTGGAGAAAATAAGCTCAGTGGGACATGTCATTATGTACCTGGGAACTCTCTGGCTATCAGCCATTCTTCACTTTACACTCTCTTACAGGGTTATATCGGGTTAGTCCCCCCTCACCCACCCACCCATCGCTTCCGTAGTGCGGAACGTGTACAGCATGTGCATATCCCTTCCCTCAAGCAATTTCCGAAATTCCGATTACTGCGGTGGAGATCGTAACTCCCCTAAAATTCTGCATCACCGTAACTTGGAAATTCTAGGCCAATCACAAAACTCAAAAGCACTGGACCAATCAGAGAATGCTAAATTTTTCAGTGGAAATCAGATTAGTGTTAGGAGAGGACATGGGGGAGGTTAGTGTTAGAAGTGGAAAGGGGGAGGTTAGTGTTAGGAGAGGAGAGGTCAGTATTAGGCAGAGGAGAGAGGTAGGTTAGTGTTAGGAGAGGACATGGGGGAGGTTAGTGTTAGGAGAGGAGATGGGGGAGGTTAGTGTTAGGAGAGGAGAGGTCAGTATTAGGCAGAGGAGAGAGGTAGGTTAGCGTTAGGAGAGGACATGGGGGAGGTTAGTGTTAGGAGAGGAGAGGAGGAGGTTAGTGTTAGAAGAGGAGAGGGGAGGTTAGTGTTAGAGGTGGAGAGGGGGAGGTTAGTGTTAGGAGTGGAGAGGGGGAGGTTAGTGTTAGGAGAGGAGAGGGGAGATTAGTGTTAGGAGAGGGGAAGGTAAGTGTTAGAAGTGGAGAGGGGAGGTTAGTGTTAGGAGAGGAGAGGTCAGTATTAGGCAGAGGAGAAAGGTAGGTTAGTGTTAGGAGAGGAGATGGGGGAGGTTAGTGTTCGGAGAGTAAAGGGGAGGTAAGTGTTAGGCAGAGGAGAGAGGGAGAGGTTAGCGTTAGGAGAGGAGAGAGGTAAGTTAGTGTTAAGAGTAGAGAGGGAGAGGTTAACGTTAGGAGTGGAAAGGGGGGAGGTTAGTGTTAGTAGAGGAAAGAGAAGGGGAGAAAAGTGATAGGCAGAGGAGAGAGGGAGGTTAGTGTTAAGAGTAGAGAGGGGCAGGTTAGTGTTAAGAGTAGAGAGGGAGAGGTTAGCGTTAGGAGTGGAGAGGGGGGAGGTTAGTGTTAGGAGTGGAGAGGGGGAAGAGAAGTATTAGGAGTGGAGAGGGAGGAGGTTAGTGTTGGGAGTGGAGAAGAGAGGGGAGGTTAGTGTTAGGAGTGGAGAGAGGAGAGGTTAGTGTTAAGAGTGAAAAGGTTGGAAGTTAGTGTTAGGGGTAGATAGGAAGAGGTTAGTGTTAGCAGTGGAGAGGATGGTGGTTAGTGTTAGGAGTGGAAAGGGAGAGGTTAGTGTTAGGAATGGAGAGGGGGGAGGTTAGTGTTAGGAGTGGAGAGAGGAGAGGTTAGTGTTAAGAGTGAAAAGGTTGGAAGTTAGTGTTAGGGGTAGATAGGAAGAGGTTAGTGTTAGCAGTGGAGAGGATGGTGGTTAGTGTTAGGAGTGGAAAGGGAGAGGTTAGTGTTAGGAATGGAGAGGGGGGAGGTTAGTGTTAGGAGTAGATAGGAAGAGGTTAGTGTTAGGAGTAGACAGGATGAGGTTAGTGTTAGGAGTAGATAGGAAGAGGTTAGTGTTAGCAGTGGAGAGGATGGTGGTTAGTGTTAGGAGTGGATAGGGAGAGGTTAGTGTTAGGAATGGAGAGGGGGGAGGTTAGTGTTAATACTAGGATGCTGCAATGCCGTGCTAGTGTTTCGAATGTTTCGCTACACCAATATCGGTGGCTCTAGATGGGCTTCAGCAGGGCGGGATTTACCATAAGGCACTGCAGGCAGGTGCTTACAGGCGCCTGATGATGGAAAGGTGGCTCACTCCCCTCCCAAGTGCCTCCCTCCCTCCTTCTCTATGCAGAGTCCTGAGCAGAGTTTAAATGAGCGGTTACTCACCTTGCTCTCAGCATTCCACTGATGAGATCTCCCTTCAGTCAGGAGCACCTCTAGCTACCTAATACTGAGGGTACCTCTTGCTACGTTATACTTGGGGACACCTCTAGCTACTTAAAGTGGACCCAAACCAAACATTTTTTTAATTAAAAATATTTAGTTGCACCACTCTGACACATACAAAGATAAATAAACACTCCTTCAAGCCTATGAGCATTGCAGTGCATGCTTTTCACCCTTCTCTTTTCATAACTAGGGTTATACTTGGGGCAGCCATTAGCAATTCCTCCATTGCCAGACACCATCTACTCCACCAGTTTGCCGGAAAAATCCTGGCAATTTGAAAGGAAGGGAGGGGTTCCTCCAATAAATGTAAAATATTTTATATTTGTCATCATGCAGCTGAAAAAAGGCTGCTATTTATTATTATAATTTAGAAAATAGATTTTATTTCTGAAATCTTGTATTTTTAATTTGGGTCCACTTTACCTAATACTAGAGTGTTCCTGTAGCTACCTATCATACAAAATTGGCAATGACTAATGACAGTGAGAAAAGTAACATGATGAATAAAATGTATAATTAATTCCAAGACACAATGGGGGAGAGAGCTCTGCCCTTGAGAGCTTACAATGTAAAGGAATAGGGGGGGGGGGGTGGTATACAACCGACAAAAGGTGGGATGGTATACAATAAACATACCTAGAGGCAGTGGAGTTGATTCACTAAACCGTGCTATATCAAATAGTACACTTTATCAAAGTTAGCACGCCTTATCAAAGATACCACGAGTAGTATAGCGAGTGCTACGAACCCGCAGGGGCTCAGGGCGGGACGAGTGCCATTGCCAATTAGCAGGCATAAGTTCGTAGCACTCGCTATGCTACTCTGATAAGGCGTGTTAACTTTGATAAGGCATGTTATCTTTGATAAGGCGTGCTATTTCTGATGAGGCGTGCTATTTGTCATAGCACGGTTTAGTGAATCAACCCCACTGTGTTTTAGGACATCTAGTAGGAGTGCAACTTGGCTTTAGGACAAAGGGGAAGTGGCCTAAGGTAGAGCGTAAGCTTGTCGGAGCAAGTGAGTTTTGAGAGATCGTTTAAAGGTAACAAAGGTTGGAGAGTGACAGATGTGTTGTGGGAGAGCATTCCAGAGGAGGGGTGAAGCGCGTGCAAAATCTTGTATACGTGAATGCGAGGAGCTAATTCTAGAGTAGGACAACAGCAGGTCATGTCTGTGCAGATATGAGATTGCGATTGGGTTTGTATCTGGAGATTAGTGAGGATATGTACAGGGGAGAGAGATTGTGGAGAGCTTTGTAGGTTAGGGATAAGAGTTTGAACTGGATCTTCTGGTTGATTGGCAGCTAATGAAGAGCTTGACAGAGAGGAGCAGCAGAGGAAGATGTAGCTTATTTTTGATTACTATAGCAAGACATCCCAAACCTACCAGCCAAGTATATGGCCAAGGCCAGATTTATACTTTTTCTCTTTTATGTGCACCACCACGCCCCTCCCATTCCACATGCAGCCCCCTCTTCCATGTGCAACATCCATGTACAGCAGCCCCCTCCCATTCCATGTGCAGCCACCTCTTCCATGTGTATCATTTATGTACTGCAGCCCCTCCCATTCCACGTGCAGCCCCCTCTTCAATGTGTATCACCCATGTACTGCAGCCCCTCCCATTCCACATGCAGCCCCCTCTTCCATGTGCAACATCCATGTACTGCAGCCCCTCCCATTCCACGTGCAGCCCCCTCTTCCATGTGTAACATCCATGTACAGCAGCCTCTCCCATTCCACATGCAGCCCCCTCTTCCATGTGTAACATCCATGTACAGCAGCCTCTCTCATTCCACATGCAGCCCCCTCTTCCATGTGTATCATCCATGTACTGCAGCCCTTCCCATTCCACATGCAGCCCCCTCTTCCATGTGCAACATCCATGTACTGCAGCCCTCTCCCATTCCATGTGCAGCCCCTCTTCCATGTGTATCATCCATGTACTGCAGCCCCTCCCATTCCACATGCAGCCCCCTCTTCCATGTGTATCATCCATGTACTGCAGCCCCTCCCATTCCACATGCAGCCCCTTCTTCCATGTGTATCATCCATGTACTGCAGCCCCTCCCATTCCACATGCAGCCCCCTCTTCTATGCGTATCATCCATGTATAGCAGCCCTTTTCTTTCATGAACGGCTTCCTTGGACATCAGTTTCCCTTTTTCCTGTTTTCCTCCCCACATTCATGCTCCTCTTTCATATGCAGCAACCCCTCTTTCATGTTCAGGTGCCCCATTTGGCTGCTGGCGCCCAAGGCCCAGGCCTTTGCGGCCATTCCAGAAATTCATCACTGTGTATATCTAGTGGCATCCTAGACAACAGCAGAGTTCCAGGAACCTTGTCCTGCATGATATCGAGAATGGCCATTGCTTATTTTGCGAATTGGAAAGCGTGTTGGAAGGCGTCTGGGTGTGCTCCCTCTGCTTTCCATAATTCTTCTATAAATAACAAATTAAGTCAACAGATTCGGAGTTTCTGAACGCCATGAGTGGGATTCTTGTACGCCGTTCTGAGTCGCTGCCCAGTAACCTCAGGAGTTTGAGGATAAAAAGGATTTCTTGTTGTAAATCAGATGTTTGTCTGCGCTAATTTCATGTTTGGCGAGCTCTGGCTCCTCTTCCAGCACTGAGGCTGTGCTGCAGATTTCTCAAATTATAATGAAAGATCTTGTAAGTTACATAGTTAGAGCTCGACATGTTTCACGGGACTGTGGAGCGCTCGGTGCTAGAAGACATTCTGCTCTCTTAGCTGAAGCCAAAAATAAATAGATAAAATAACAAAAATCTGTTTTATCGAGCGGTTTTATTGAGCATGGTGGTTTTACCATGGGACATTTAAAGGAAACCTGAGATCGGCTCCGGTAAGTCCCCAGTCTGGGGCCAACTGAGCATGCACAGCCTGGCTGCGCTCGTGCCCCCATTGCGCTCCCGTCACTGGGAGGCACAGAACGCTCCCGGCTACAGGAGCACGATGGGGAACGCATGTGGCCAGACTGCATCTGTGCCGACTGCCCCCAACTGGACGACTCACCGGGGCCGGTTGCGGAAGATACAGGAGGTGGTGGAGGAGGGTGAGGAAGCGATCAGCCTAGAGAGAGGATGGAGGAAACCCCAGGAATGTATACATTTTCTCTCCTGCGCCATCTCAGGTACACTTTAACTATGTTTAACCGGCTCGGGACAGCAGAACTGAGAATCTACACCACATCTGTGCGATCTATCCCTGACATAGATTCTCCGCCTCGACTTTCGGCAAGTCCTGAGCATATCGCTGCTTGCTGCAGGAAGTAAACTCATGTGACAGGTAGCTGAGCTTCCTCTTATGGGCTAGTTTCATCGGCTCATTTCCAGGTGATCACTGTGAGCCAATCACAGTGATCACTGAACAGCCGCATGATAAAAAGGTTCTGGAGCTGAAAGTGTACATGAGATGAGTAAAAGAAAAAATGTATACATACCTTGGGTTTCCCCCAGCCCCCTTAGGTTGATCGGTCCCTCGCTGTCTTCCCAGGTCAACTCGATTCTCCACTAGGAGGCCCAGTAATTCCGCCAGTCGGCGCAGGTACAGTCCAGCCGCGTGCGCTCCCTCTTCGCGCTCTAGTGGTAGGGAGTGTTCTGCGCCTGACTGAGGAGGGCCAAAAACATGGGACCAACAGGACTGGACTTCTGGAAAGTCCAAAAAGGCCAGGCCTTGGGTGACTGCAGCCCAAGGGGGCACTAGGACATGAAAGAGGGGTTGTTACATATGAAAGAGAAAGCTATAAATGGGAAGCAACACATGAAAAAGGGAAACTGATGCTAAAGGAAGCTGTTCATGAAAGAGATGGGCTGCTCTACATGGATGATACTCATGAAAAAAGGGGCTACACATAGAGTAGGGGGGATGCTGCACATGACAGGTGATCCACAACATACTTGGCCTAGGGGCACAAAAAGTATAAATCTGGCCTTGGCAACCAAGCTGGTCAAAGAACTTCACCGGGGCCTAGCGCTGGAACAACGGCACACCGAGAGAATGAGGAAGCTCCATTGAATCCTCTCCATAGGTGAGTATCCAACTAACTTTTTTTTTGTACTGTTTCTGATATACTTGACGCTATAAATGAGATGCAACCATATGATTCATGCGTAGCTAGTTGGAAGCAGTAAAAATAACTAGAACTGATTATAAGTTTTCCCTGCAAAGTGAGATTTCAGGTTAATTCCAGCGCCAGAACTGCTGGGGGTGCAGCTGCAGGGGGCCCCAGAGCAATCGGTAAGGAGGGAGGCAGGTTCTTATGCTCTCTCCTATACTGGAGGGGCTGACCCTCCATAGGAGGTGATTTATGGTTACACTGGTTGGAGAAGTCTCGGAGTTTGGATTGGGTAGCAAGCATTTTGCCTCCCCAGCTAAATATCTTTAGGTTTCCTATTGGCATTCATGCAAAAATGGCGTCGGGTAAGTTGGGTGCAGGGTGAAGCCAAAAAATGGCTAACCCAGCTCCTGCAAAAGTCCCAGCAGCGTTAATTAATTCAGGCTGGAAATGACTCAGGGGTAAGATGTAATTCAGCTGTCAGCCATTATACTGTGTAAGGAACTTATCTGTAACTGATGATAATGGCGCCGAGAGCCAGGCTGAGGCCTCCACTTCCAGGTCTCGGCACTTGTTACACGCTGGTGACGTACAGGCTGGAACACAGGCTGCACTTCCTTTGTCAGCTGACTTTACAGCTGACACTTAGGCATGGTGAACAGATGTTCTGATTGGATGTGCGGAGTGTGGCTGGCCATTGATTGGATGAAAGTTGTATTTTAACGTGCGGAGTGCTCCCAGTCATCGCCCGTGATAGCAAAGCTGTGGCTAGTTGCTGGGTGCGCACTGTGAGAGATAATATTGCTGTTTTCTGGAATTGACCTTTGGCTTGTTACTGAGTATTCTTGTTTGCTGCCTGGACCGACCGCTTGCCTGTTACCTGGATACTCTTGCTCACTGCCTGGACCGAACCTTGCCTGTTACCTGGATACTCTTGCTCGCTGCCTGGACTGAACCTTGCCTGTTACCTGTATACTCTTGCTTGCTGCCTGGACTGACCTCTCGCCTGTTAACTGGATGCTCTTGCTTGCTGCCTGAAACGACCCTTGCATGTACATGGACACTCTTGCTTGCTGCCTGCATCAACCCTTGCCTGAACCCTGATTACTCTGACATTGCCATCGCCGTTGAGAGCCTCATTCTCATCTCCTAAAGGTATTGCATTAGTTTGATACTTGTGATAATCTTGAACTCTGTTGATACTTGCCTCAGTGGGGCTCAGGGGGGTTATTGTCCACTCTACTTCAGTCTGTATACCTTGCACGTTAAGACCTGGGGGTAACCAAAGTCAGGAGACAAATTAAGTGTCCTGTTCATGCGGGGACTTGTCTATAGGTGAAGACCGTGGCCAGGCTCAGAGTCACGGCACTAGATTGGGGCATAGGCAGGGCCGGATTTGTACTTTTTACCGCCCAAGGCCAACTATACCATCTGCATGGTTGACTGTTATCTCTGTGTGCCCCAATGAGAATTCTCCTTACTTTCCATCATTGCTGTCACACACAATAGCTATTTTAGTAATATGCGTATAGATTATAAGTTATGTTTTGAACTTTTATGTTATGTTTGCCATCTTGTTAATGATGGACCCATTGTGTCACCATGAGAGTTAGGCTGAGGTGAACCTGCAGGATAGAGCTTACAGGTTTTGCAGGGATGACACAAGTACAGGAAAGAGAGTTCAAAAGGGTAAATCTGTCCTTGTAGATAGGGATGGCTGCATAGAACAGCTTTACTGTCCCTCACTGAGCCGCCCCTAAATTTCTGGTGCCCTAGGCCATGGCCTATGTGGCCTTGCCAGAAATCCGGCCCTGGGCATAGGGACTGATTGTGAACCTAACCTGTCAAGCCTTACACGCTGTTTTTAAAGTCATTTGTGGTCTGTCTTTTGAGGGCACCCCAATTAGAGTCTGAACAACACTATAGCTGTAATTCATGTGGCGGCGCATTGTGTGCGCAAATTTCCTTGCACTGTTTTGCGCAGTTTCGTTTCTATAGTGCGTGTTTCACCTACGATGCCTGTCACAGTAAGAACAGAATCCACATTTCTGTTTTACAGCCGTGGTGATCCTGTACAGATTCTCCCAGCTACCTCTTCCTCTCAGTAGGTCAGTGAAAACACCCGTGTCTTTCCAATCCCAGTGAAAAACAGCAACAGATAACTGAGCTGGAAGGAAAAGATACTACCTACAAAATCTGCAGATTACACTCTATATTATTATTATTTTTCCCAACATTACCTTGTATATCTATAACCTACAACTTAGCACCTTAGCTAGTATATAATAAAAAAAATGTAAAGGTACAGCTACACTAATTTAGAGGTACAGCCACTTAAATGTTTTTAGTACAAATAGAACAATATTTTTAATCAATGATTGGCTAATAAGTCGTGGTTTGTGACATATTGTGAGGCGTTAATAAACTCTTCTCTCATTGAGATGCATATCTCGGGCTGCATTACAGTTACAGTTAGAGAACATTATTTTAAGTACTTTAGAATTATTTACCTAATTATTGGCATTACAGTATATAATATAATATACTAGTGTGCATTTTTAAGTTATGAATTGTGCTTTTGATTGTATTTTATGATGTGATTTTATTTTATGATATTATATATTATATATTATATGTTACATGTGTGTATATGTGTATATATATATATATATATATATATATAGAGAGAGAGAGAGAGAGAGAGAGAGAGAGAGAGAGAGAGAGAGAGAGAGAGAGAGCACTGAGCGCCTCTCTTTAATATCTGTAGGTACTTTTAATTAGCCTGAGGAAGTGGGTATAGTCCCACGAAACGCGTTGCCTGTGCTTAATTATCCATTAAACTTCCTTAATTAAGTGAGTTTGTTGACTATGAGGTAAGCCACCTCAACCTTTTTTATTTTATTGATTTTAAAGTGTTTTATATATATTGGGCACCTCTTTTTCTTTAACTGAGCTGAAATGTTCTTGCAGTGTGAAGGTACGGTAAATCATATTTTCTTCTTAATTTCAGTTTGGATGTTTTCTCTCTAAAATGACTGTAAAACTTTCTTCCTCCTCTCCCATCGGAATTCTTGTGTCCTGGGTGTCTCTCGATCAAAGATTCTGATGCATATATTAAAAATCCATCATTGTGAAATTGCACACCTTCAAGGATGTTTAATAATGTGACTTTGCTGCCAACCAAAGACAAAAATCACTGTGGAAGTTTTTTTTAAGTGTTTTAACCAAAGGGCAGAAAGTTCCCATTTTAAATCAGATTTATTAATCATAAGTTCTTTAGATAATATTTTATGCAGAACCGCAAGGGCGAGTGATAAAACCACAGCCTTATTAATAATAACTGGATTACTTAACTATTTGAAAACTTGGTACAGACTTTGAAGGATAAGAGTTCTTGCATAATAACTCCATTCCCCAAAAAGTTGGGACACTGTGTAAAGAGAACATAATAATTTATATTTATTATATTTATTTATGCTTGTTTAGTCTTCGATTCTGTACATTGTGCAATAAGTTATATTACGTTTATCTGGCTGGCTTCTGTTGCTTCACTTCCTGTTCAGACAACAATATAGTTTTCCTGGACAGGAAGCTGAACAGACTCCTCCCACGATCTTATCACCACCTACGAGATACTTAGGAGAGCTGGGTGCTGTAGTCACTCTCTCTATCCTCCTGTCAAGATTAACTCTTCGTGGCCAGCACTGCGGCTACAGCAGAATCTCATATTGATAAGAACTTGCTGAGCTGCAGTGCTAGGCACATGGAGTTAATCTCAGCAGCAGAGGGAGGAGCTAGAGAGGGAAGAACAGCTCACTGGGGAATTTCCACTCTGATGCAGACTCAATGCTTTCTACTGCAATCTCTGGCTCACAACTCATTACTAACAATTACACATTTGCGAGAGTGAACTACATTTTTTTTAACTGAAAATAATACAAAGACAGGACAGCAAACGTCAAAACTGTAAATACAAATTTTACGGGTTTTTTTTCAGTTTTCTGAAAATTATTTCCTCATTTTAAATTTGATGGCAATAACACATACCATAGTTGGGACAAAATTATATTTACCACCGTGCTTCATCAGTTCTTCTTTTAACAATATTCTGTAAGTCTCTGAGACCTGGGGAGGTCAGCTGCTGTGATTTAGAAATGAAATGTCCTCCCATATCTTACTGACACCAAATGTTGTCACTGAGGGACATGTCTGAGCTGCAGATGTGCCAGTTTTACACTCAGACTTCTTTACTATAGAGTCATGCTGTTGTAATACCTGCAGATTGCTGTGTGGCACAGCCTTACTGTATTTACCAATGCCTTCTCTAGAAAGGACATCTAAATTGCAGCAAATGTTGCGTCAAAGCCTGGTGGTGGTTTAGGAATTATGGTGTAATGCCAGATGCGCAACCTACATATGATATGTGCTCTGATGCACCCCTATCTATGCCATCCATGATTTCCACAAATAATTTAACATTCTGATTTGTCCATCCTCAGGACAGTTTTGCATTTTGCCTCATTCATGTGTTCAGGTCCAAAGAAGGCACTCGTGTTTATGAATTAAGCTTACACATAGTTATATCTTTGCATAGTAGACTCTTAACTTTAATTTGATTTGTGTACATAAAAACAAACTGTGCGTAAGATATGTTCCTAAGCTCACATAGTGATTTCTACATTAGAACCATGTCTATTTTTAATACCGAGCAGCCTGAGGGATGAGATGTCACGGCTATCCAATACTGGATTTCTACCTTGCCCCTTGTGTACACAGATTTCTCTGGATACTCTGAATGTTTTTATGATATTTAGGTACTGTAAATTGTTATGACATCTCCAAATTCTTGTTATTGTTAGGATCATTACTCTTAAAGGGAACCTAAATCGAACAGGAAAAAAATGAGTTTAACTTACCTGGGGCTTCTACCAGCTCCCTGCCGCCACCCTGTGCCTTCACTGAACGATCCTCCAGTCACCTTAAGGGCCCTTCTTTCGTTTGGATGCGTGGCCCCAGTCTGCGTGCCTCCTGATCGCGCTCCCATGGATGGGAGCACTCTGTGCAAGCACAGTACAGGGAAATCTCAACTGTGCATGTGCAGATTGGTCCCGATGACGGGAGCTTGATCGAGGACGCGCATGGACAGGGTTGCACATGCGCAATGGCTGTCAACTCCCCGAGTCGTCCAGCTGAAAAATGGCCGCTGCAAAGGGATTGGGGGATCGTTCAGTGATGGCGCAGACACAGGGCGGCTGCAGAGTTCTGGTAGAAGCCATAGGTAAGCTAAACATGTTTTTTTCCAATTCGAGTGGCGTGCCCCTCGCTATCTTTATTTCTGAGAAGCTCAGGTTATGTGTATTATAGTTTTTCATACCTGAGCTAACTTGACCTTTTGTCAATAAACCAAATTCATGGTGAAATGTGAAGAACCCCTTTCATAATAACAGTCGTTTGAACAATTAAAATCTGCATAATGTAATGAGTGTCACTTAGGCAACACTTGTTACCCACAGAAAGCAAACTACCTGTATACCAGTGGCATCACTAGGGGGTGTGGTAGGTTCATACCACACCAGGTCCCATATGCAATTAACTTTTTCACCTGAGTTATATCCTAGGAGATGATTTTCATCTTCTATTTAAAGTAACTTTTCAGCATTTTACAATTGAAAAAGTACCCAATAGTTGGTAAAAAAAAGTACTATCAAATTTATTTTGAGTATTTTCTTGCTTGCTGGTGACTTCAAAGGCATTTTATGACAAGTTGTGAAAATATCACCTGGGAAAAAACTCAGGGGAGAAAAAGTGAATTGCATATGGCCCCAGGTGTCCTCCGCAGTGGTGGTGACACCAAGCTCCAGACTAAGGGACTGTGGGGTACAGATACTGTATGTAAATATAAACCAGGCTCCCAACTCCTCTCTCCTCCTATAGCAAATGGGCCCAGTATATCCCCTTCCAAGTCCAATTCTCAACAAATGTAACAAGTAACGTTACTACAAAAAAATTATTGGCTTTGTTTAGCCTGGTGAGGTGCGTACGTTAAAAAAGGGCGCCGGGAAAAAAGGGCGCGGGGTTTTAAAAGATAATCATGAATAACATTTAAAAAAATTTGGGTTATATTTCATTTAAAAATAATGTTTTATAAAGTTATAAATCATTAAATAATGTGTATAAAATCGGCAATTTTAAAAACGTTAATCTTCCCTGTTTAAAAATTGAAATTTATAATAACGTTTTATAAAACATTAATACGAATTTTCCTAAAGCTATACCTAACCCTACTCTCACACAGAACCCTCCCTGTACCTATCCCTAACCCCTAGACCCCCCTGTTGGTGCCTAACCCTAAGACCCCCCTGTTGGTGCCTAAACCTAAGACCCCCCTGTTGGTGCCTAACCCTAAGACCCCCCTGTTGGTGCCTAAACCTAAGACCCCCCTGGTGGTGCCTAACCCTAAGACCCCCCTGTTGGTGCCTAAACCTAAGACCCCCCTGGTGGTGCCTAACCCTAAGACCCCCCTGGTGGTGCCTAACCCTAAGACCCCCCTGGTGGTGCCTAACCCTAAGACCCCCCTGGTGGTGCCTAAACCTAAGACCCCCCTGGTGGTGCCTAAACCTAAGACCCCCCTGTGATAAGCATTAATAACGTTTTAAAAAAAATATGGTGCGGTTTTTCGTTTAAAAATGTAAAAAAAAAAAAAAAAATGTACGGTTTTTCGTTTAAAAGTAATGTTTAAAAAATTATAAATCATTAAATAATGTGTAATCATGAGAAGCAGTTATAAAACATTAAAAGTCTCCGGGCGCCGCTTTAAAACGTTATTTTTCTCCGGCGCCCTTTTTTCCTGTTGGGCGCCCATTAAACGGTATTTATTATGGGAGTGAATGGCGGCGCCCTTTTTGTCCACCTGCCTCATGCGCCCAAATTTCCTGCTTCCGGTGAGGTTGGAGGTTCATGGGATTAGAGAGGGGTGACCATAGGCAAACGCAGGGGGGTATTACAGGCAGCGGCCCAGGATCCCCCCTCAGGCCAGGGCCAGTATCTGGGGACAGGTACAAGTTGAGACATCAGAATATCTGCAGGCATCCTGCAGCTCACAGCCCTGCCCCCTTTCTTTCCCTGCTACAGTTGACTTTGGATGCTGCAACAGCGTATGTATGGAGTGGGGAACTTAAAGAAAACCTGAACTGAAAATTAAAAGTCAAAATAAGCATACACAAGTCATACTTCCCTTCCATGTAGTCTACTCCTCAGTGTCTTTCTCCTGTCCCGCGTCCTATTTGTTCACTATGATCAAGGGAATTTTCCGTCCTCCATTTTGAAAATAGCCATTACCCATAACAGCTTCCTGGTCAGCACACTGTTAAACTGTAACATCGCCCACTTGAGCCATAGGGAAACATGGACATTACCTGGTACATCTGTTTTCCTCTCAGCTATAACTGACAGCAACTGATATTTTACTGACAGCAACTGATATATTTCAGATCTGACAAAATATTGTCAGAACTGGAAGGGATTATTGTCAGAAGAGAATGGTGAGCTTCTGAGAGGAACTGATGGCAAGGTAACTATGCAATGTTCATTTGACGTTACCTCATGTGTTTATTTTAAATATTTTTACTCAGTACAGGTTCTCTTTAACAGAGTCAGGTATGAGCGGCTGTGCCCTGCTGTGTGAATGCTTCACTTTCCCCTTCATTACCAATGTTGGCTGTCCTCATTATGATCTGTATCCAAACTGCTCCTGATCGATCCCGTTGTCGGTCGCTCGGACGGGAAATTGCATTATGTGTACCCAGCATGATGTCCTACCATATTATTATACAGTATTGTGTGTGGCTGAGGGAGACCTTTCAGGAATCTTCCCCTTGAAAATCCCGAGTTTGCCCCTGGTGACACCATGAGATTCTGCACTGGGTGACACCAACCCTAGTGACTCCTTTGCCGTACACATTGTACAAATGTCTGAGGATCTCCTTCACCTCATTTGAATTTAAAGTCAACGGGAACTGAAGAAAAAAAAATCAGCCAGATACTTACCTAAGGAGAGGGAAGGCTCAGGATCCTATAGAGCCTCCCCCCCTCCATTCACAGATCTCTCGTTCCAGTTCTGGCTTCCCCGGAGTATTCGACCAAATTGTTCAAATACTGTTCCTCTGCTGCGGAAGGACGCTTTGGAAGTCTTCTGGAGCCCGAGTGCTCTCAAAGGCAGGTGGCTCTGTACTGCGCCTGTGCAAACATGCTCTTCCGCACGCTCATGCAGGCACAGTACGGATCTGCCTGTCTTCGGGAGCATCAGGCTCCCGAAGACTTCCGAAGTCCCCCGTGGCGGGGGATTCAAATGGGAAGGGGGCTGCCGCTGCAACGAAGGGGCAGAGAGAGGAGCAGCTCTATAGAGCCTTCCCTCTCCTTAGGTAAGTATCTGGCTGATTTTTTTTCAAGTTCCCATTGACTTTAAAGGATACCCGAATTGACATGCGACATGATGAGATAGACGTGTATATACAGTGCCTAGCACACAAATAACTATGCTGTGTTCCTTTTTTTCTGTCTCTGCCTGAAAGAGTTAAATATTAGGTATGTAAGCGGCTGACTCAGCCCTGACTCAGACAGGAAGTGACTACAGTGTGACCCTCGCTGATAAGAAATTCCAACTATAAAAAACTTTCCTAGCAGAAAATTGATTCTGAGAGCAAGAACGAGGTAAAAAAGGGGAATTTCTAATCAGTGAGGGTCACACTGTAGTCACTTCCTGTCTGAGTCACTCAGGACTGAGTCAGCCACCTACATACCTGATATTTAACTCTTTCAGACAGAGAAAGAAAAAAAGGAACACAGCTTAGTTATTTGTGTGCTAGGCAATGTACATACACATGTCTATCTCATCATGTCACATGTCACCTCGGGTATCCTTTAAGAAGATCTTCTGGAACAAAAAAGTTGTCCAGCATAAACTACCTTTTTCTTCGGATTTACCATGACGCGGATAAACAGGCTCTTCAGACACTTTGACTATGGTAGTAAGACATTATGCTAACAAGGTGAGCATTGTTTTCTTCCAGTTATTCCTTTGCCTACTTATCTTCCAAGACTTGGCAAACCATGGGGGTCTCCTGTCAATCACAGACTCCCTCCTTTCCTCTCCCGATTCCGTCTGGCCAGCCGTTGAATCAGCGTATTGTCACAGTTTGGTCTCCGGCATGCCAAAAGTCTGATGCCCGTATTGCCTATACTTCACAAACCTCTGGTCCAATGAAGCCCCTTTAACTGGTACAGATGGTTATCCCGAAAGTAAGAAAAAGAATACAGAGAGAGATTTGATTGGAAAAACACGACTTGAGTAAAATTTGGTTCAGAATTATGAATCATTAGTCTCATGTACTGTACAGAGTTCCAACTGAGAATTTCAGCTCACCTCTAATGACCCTCTCAGAGACTTGATGGTTGGAACACTGAGAAAGGAACACAGAGCTGCCTTCCTACAGCTAACACATGTTCACTATTCCCGCCTTGTGTGACTTTCTTATAAAATAACGTCAGAATAATTAGAGCAATCACAGAACTTGGTTCTCTGACAAGTTTCTTTTCTATTTTTATTTCGTTGTATTAATTCCCATCGAAAAATGTGTCCCGGAGTGTGACAGAGCTTGGCAGGGTTCACACTTACACTAAAAAGTAAACTTTTTTTGTGCTGAAATTCCAGTTTGAAGGCAAATTTTTGCATGCGTTTTTTATACCGCAGCTAATGAAAATCAATGCGAATTTGCATGCAAATGTATGCAATTTTACTACTGCTAAATCCCCCCCCCCCACACACACACACACACACACACACCCAAAGAATTAAAAAAAAAAAAAACTGAATGTACATAGTTTTAAAATCCCTAGCAACTACATTATTATTAGGGTTTATATAGGGCAGACATATTATGCAGAGCTTTACAATACATAAGGTTACAAACACGATAATAGGGGTGACAAACAACACAATACAGGAAATAAGTAGGGATGCTCAATCGGATTTTGCGGATTTGAAATTTCAGAATTTGGGATCGGAACTTGGAAATCGGAAAACAGATCTCGGAAATTTCTGAAGAAATACTTTATAACAGCAATTCGGTAATTTTAGGCCAATCGCAGAGCTTGTAAATAATGGACCAATCAGAGAACGCAGAATTTGGCCAATCAGAGAATGCAAAAAATGACCAAAAAAAACCACTACTCAGAAATCCGAACTCGGAAATTGGATTTCTGTGGAAATACCGCATTACTACAACTCGGTAATTTTAGTCCAATCGCAGAACTCTGAAGCATTGGACCAATCAGAGAATGCAGAGTCAACTCGGAAGTATTTGGCCAATCAGAGGATGCAAAAAAATACCCCAAAAAACACTACCCGGAAATCAGAATTCTAAACTCGGAAATGGGAAATCGATCGGAAATCCACAGAAGCGGTTATTTGCATCGGCAGAAATCAGAATTTCTGCGGATTCGGAAATTGGCATTTCTGACCATCCCTAGAATAAGCAAATAGACACACAATGCCAGATCATACACTGGATAAGTAATCCAACTAATAAAAGCTCATGTTATTCTGTGAGCAGGGGCGTAACTAGGAGCCACCGGGCCCCCTGCAGAGATTCTGACGCCCCCTCCCCCCGAGGACCGCTCAGGGACGTTTTTGGGGGCTGGAAGGGACGCAGCATGAGGGGAAAGCCATGGCCACACTCGGCGGGGAGGGGAGACGGCCCCCCCTCCCTCACCTCGGGCTCTCCCCTCTGCGCTCCCCTCCAGCTTAAATTAGTATCTGGGCTGCGGCGGGCAGCGGGCAGATACATACCTTCCTTGCGTTCCACCACGGATACTCCTCGCTCTAGTGTCTGATGCTACTTCCTGTTTATACAGGAAGTGATGTCAGACGGTAGAAAGAGGAACATTCCCGATGAAACGCAAGGAAGGTATGTATCTGCCCGCTGCCCGCCGCTGCCCAGACACTAATTTAAGCTGGAGGGGGGCGCAGAGGGGAGAGCCCAAGGTGAGGGAGGGGGGGCCGTCTTCCCTCCCCGCCAAGTGTGGCCATGGCTTTCCCCTCATGCTGCGTCCCCTCCAGCCCCCAAAAATGTCCCTGAGTGGGCCCCAAGGGGGGGCCCTGCGGGAGCAGAGGCTGCAGGCCCTATTGTTACACCCGTGTCTGTGAGAAGGATGCCTGATATGGTAGACTATACAAGGATGAAAGGCCCTGCCAAAGACTTGCAATCCAGTTCCTTGTTCACATCTAAAATCGAAATCGCTGATGCCAGCGTTTTGTGGGTTTTTTTGCACAATGTTTTTTAGTGCCTCCCGGCGCTTACCTGCGCGCTGCGATTTTTTTATAAAGTGCTTTTCTAAGCACTTTTGCAGAGCAATTTGTTTTTTCACTTCATGACGCAAGTCAGGAAGTAAACTCTATGACCGGAAAGAGTTTACTTCCTTCCATTGAGGCAAATCGCCCCAAAAATAGTACAGGCAGCGCTTTGGTGAGCGGAATTGAACCGCTCAGATGTGAACACTCTCATAGGGAATGATTGCACGATCGCTTTTAGGGCGATTTTGAAAATCACTGGTGCTTAAAAAAAGGCGAAAACGCCCTAGATGTGAACAGGCCCTAAAGGGAGGGGGTGGTGACACAATAGGAGGGGGGGGGGGGGCTGCATGAAGATTCCATGATGGTCTGTCTAGGCTGGGATGGTGTTCAGCAATCAGAGAAAATTACCTTTGGTGTGTTGCAGAATCGTGTTGAATTCTGGTTAATTAGATTGTTCAACCCTTCAAGAGGAACTGTCACGAAAATCGTAAAATTTTAAACACATACAACTAAGAAGTACGTTTCTTCCAGAGTAAAATGAGCCATAAATTACTTTTCTCCTATGTTGCTGTCACTTACAGTAAGTATTAGAAACCTGACATTACCGACAGATTTTGGGCTAGTCCATCTCTCCATAGGGGATTCTCAGCATGGTCTTTATTCTGTATAAAGATATTCCTTGAAAAATATTTATACAAAGATGCTGGCCAGCCTCCCTGCTCGCTGCACACTTTTTCGGCAGTTGGACGGAGCAACTGCCATTCACTAAGTGCTTTTAAAAATAAAGAAAACCCTGAGAATCCCCCCATAAGAAGATGGGCTAGTCCAAAATCTGTCAGTTATGTCAGATTTCTATTACTTATTGTAAGTGACAGCAACATAGGAGAAAAGTAATTTATGGCTCATTTCACTCTGGAAGAAACATACATGTATGTTTACATGTATTTAAAATTTTCACAACAGAGGTCCTTTAAAAAAGCTACCTTTTAACCCCCCTTGGACCGCCTATCGCCGATGGGCGTGGCCACGGCGGCAGCCCCAGGACCGCCTAACGCCGATGGGCGTCAAGTCCTTGGGCTGGGATTTGCAGGAGATCACGCGCAGGCTGCGCACGCATCTCCTGCTCGGGGGGCGGAGCTCCGCCCCGCCGTCAGTCTTCGAGCGGCGAAACCGCTGTCTATTTACATGTACAGCGCTGCGATCAGTGTGACACAGCTGTCCCCCTGGGGGACAAGAGAGCGATCGGCTCTCATAGGCAAAAGCCTATGACAGCCGATCGCCATGATTGGCCGGCTGGGGGGAGGGAGTGATTTGAAAATAAATAAATAATAAATAGGAAAAAATAATGACAAAAAAAAGATATAAATATTTATTTAAAAAAAAATAAACAACTTGGGGGCGATCAGACCCCACCAACAGAAAGGTCTGTTGGTGGGGGGGGGGGGGGGGAAGGGGGGGAAATCACTTGTGTGCTGTGTTGTGCGGCCCTGCAAGCTGCAGTGGCCGATTTAGTAAAAATGTGCCAGGTCTTTAGGGGGGTTTACCACTGTGGTCCTCAAGTGGTTAAAGAGTACACTCAACTGACACGTCACCCAAAGCTGACTTTAGGCCTTTCTTACATAGTCAGCTAGAGCAATGTCTAATCAGGAAACTATCTAAACATAAATGGGAAAGGGAACGGGGGGGGGGGGGGGGGGGGAGGAGAGAAGCAGGTAATGTTGGCCTGATCTGGGCACCACTATAGATGTAATTTTATTATGTTTATAGTGACACAGCTGGTTTTACAGTGTAATTCCAGTACCATCGATTGCCCGATCCCAAAATTACTTCTCTCTCCAAATTGCTATGACTTGGATGGGAAACAGTATGCAACGCCACCCAGAATTTCAGTGGCAGCAAGCACTATCTGGCTTACCCTGCTCTGCCCAACTGACCGGGCAGCAGAATCATATGTACGCAGGGGGGTGGAGGGAACCATTTCCTATTTGCTAGTTTATGGAGCGTCAAACAGGAAGTTTAGAGTTGCATTACAAAATGATTTTTTTTTTCCAGAAGGCAATACCCATTACTAGGGATGGTCAATGGGCTGCAAATAATGCTACAATCGTTAATTTGTTAGTGCAAAGCTTCACTTATCGTTCATTTGGGTGCCGGGATTTAAAGTTAGTTTTAGACTCTTACAGTGGGGTTAGGCATTTATAGGTAATAGAGGTGCCCACACTGGCAACTGCTGCAACCTAGGAACTGTATATTGACCTGAGGAAGCAGTCCAGTACCTGTGAAATGTGTTGTCTTATGTGCATCATTAAATATTATACATCCCTAATGCAGCTTGTTCTTTGTTGGAGGTAAGATCAAACTACTCCTAATTTCATATTCCTTATTTAGTCGATAAACACCTTCAGGGCCCTCCTACAGTATTATTTAGCATTTATAGCAAAGGATTCACGTGGCCGTGGGAAATTGGTAATTTCAATTACCAATACTTTAATATTAGCAGCACCACTCAGCACCCAACTTATGTGGCAGCACTGCAATAAGTACTTGGGTAAGGAACTGTGGGATGCAATGTGGGGAGTGGTGAGGAACAGCGTGGAGTGTCGTGAGATGTAGTGTGTTATATTCTGAGATGCAATGTTGAGGGCTGATGGAAGGAATAGAGCCAGCCACTGTTGATCTATGGAGTGAGTATGTAGTTGGGTATGATGCAAACATCCAATCGGATACATAAACATATTTTGTATGCACCCAAGAGCACATTTTTTTTCTTTGTCATACTCGTTACCCGATCCATTCAGGCTCCACACCTGGGCCCATATGCAATTAACTTTTTCTCCTTAGGTTTCTCCTAGGTTATATTTTTAAACTTGTCAATAAATGCCTTTTTTAATCCATCAACAAGCAAGAAAACTCTCAAAATGATTTTGATTGTACTTGCTCACCTACTTCTTAGTACTTTTTGCAAAATGATGGGACATTATTTTAAAATAAAGATGAAAAATGATCTCCTAAGAGAAACTCAGGAGAACAAGTTATTTGCATATAGGCCGTGGTGCAGGAGGAACCAAGCAATCCTCTAAGGCCGAGGTTTTCAACATGTGGTACGCGTACCCCAGGGGTTACTTTTGATGGTTACTTTGTACAGCGCCACGGAATATGTTGGCGCTTTATAAATCAATAATAATAATGGTTCCAGGAGGTACTCAGGCTTGATATACTTAACCAAGAATAACAAATGTAGAGTTTTAGAAAATGATCAATCTTACTTTAAAGAGAATCTGTATTGTTAAAATCGCACAAAAGTAAACATACCAGTGCGTTAGGGGACATCTCCTATTACCCTCTGACACAATTTCGCCGCTCCTCGCCGCATTAAAAGTGGTTAAAAACCGTTTTAAAAAGTTTGTTTATAAACAAACAAAATGGCCACCAAAACAGGAAGTAGGTTGATGTACAGTATGTCCACACATAGAAAATACATCCATACACAAGCAGGCTGTATACAGCCTTTCTTTTGAATCTCAAGAGATCATTTGTGTGTTTCTTTCCCCCTGTTCTCGTGCACTGAAGTTTCAGGCTGCTTGTTTCTTCCTGCAAACAGCTTTGCCCTTGTCTGTAATTCTTCAGTATGTGAAAGCCCAGCCAGCTCAGAGGACGATTTATCCAGCTTGTAAAAGATAAGAGAGAAGAGAGAAGCTGCTCTAATCCTAAATAACACAGACAGGCAGTGTGCATAGAGGGGCCTGGAAGGGGGAGTTCATAGCAGAACCACAACACTGAAGAACTTGGCAGCCTTCCAGACACAGGCCGACAAGTCTGACAGGGGAACAATACATTGATTTATTACAGAGATAGTATAAAGTGCTGCAGTAAGCCAGAATAATGTGTTCTGGCTTACTGCAGCACTTTATACTATCACTGTCTCTGTAATAAATCAACTTATCTCTCTCTTGTCAGACTTGTCAGCCTGTGTCTGGAAGGCTGCCAAGTTCTTCAGTGTTGTGGTTCTGCTATTGGTTCTGCAGAGTCTCTTTAACAACACCAAATTAGTATGCTAATTAAAAACAATAGTAAATGCTTGGAAATTGTTTACAACCAATTATCATGTACTACGATTAAATATATTTGTCAAGGGGTACGTGTGATAATGTTTACTATGCCAGGGGGGTACTTGGTGGGTACAGGGTTTTAAAAGGGGTACATACCAATACAATGTTGAGAAACAATGCTCTAAGAGACGCCTTATCAGAGTAGCATAGCGAGTGCTACGAACTTATGCCTGCTAATTGGCAATGGCACTCGTCCTGCCCTGAGCCCCTGCGGGTTCGTAGCACTCTCTATGCTACTCTGATAAGGTGTGATATCTTTTCATAAGGTGTGATATCTTTGATAAGGTGTGATATCTGAGTTATCACGGTTTAGTGAATCTAGCCCCTTGTCAATAAAATTCCCTTTAAACCACCATCAAGCCTAGAAATACTCAAAATAATTTTGATAGTACGTTTTCACCAACGTTTGGTACTTATTCGATTATTAAATGCTGAAAAGTTGTTTAAAGAGAAGATGGAAATTATCTTCAAGGAGATAACTCAGGAGAAAAAGTGAATTGCATGTGGGTCCTGGTAGATGTTTTCTTTGTCATTTGAAGAGGGGGTACACAAGTCCAGGAGACCCAAAAATTCCTCCAATTGTCCTTTAAAAAAAATGAAAGTTTTTTTTTTTTAAATTACTACACTGACTCATTCAGAACTCCGCCAGTTAGGTCACTGGTACATTTATCGACGCATCTAGATGTTCATTTATCTACCATTCTCTTCCAAACTAAGATAAAGTTCATTCAGAAAATACGATACAACTGAAATGACCTCACAAAGCAATCCTCACCAATCGGAATCTCACGCGAGTGTCGCTGGCTGACCTTCTATGGAGTTAGAATCAGTCATTTCCGTTGTGTTTTTAAGATTAAGGTTGTCACTAAATCTAAATTCTGTTACGAATCTTCAGTGGAAGTGCTGAATGACATTTCAGTATATAAGATAAAGTAGCAGCTGTTACTTGTGATAAAAGAGAAGCTATACCGGCGTCGCCGCGTTCCTCAACACAAATTAATATAATTAAGATGAATCGGGACATATGCTTGCCGTCTCCGGCGTGAAGAAAGGGCCACAGATGGTGATAATTATTTTAGGGAAATACGTCTAATTTTAATTAAAGTTTATATTCTTTATCATTTTATAGAATCTTTGAGCAAAAATACTGAAGTTGGTGGATGTACTATAGGTTGTGTTGATGTCTTGATATATTTGGGTGAATTAATGAATAACTTTTAAAGGGTACTTGAAGTGGGATGTTGTCACGATCGCTTCTGCAGCGTTTACTGCTGGCTGCAGTGGTATTGCAACCCAAGCAGTTCTGATGTCATTACATGCATTTGCTTGCATAGTTTGGTTTGCACTCAAACTAGTTATGGATCGCAAACGCTAAAAATTCCAGCGGTCTCTCTTTAAAATTGGTATGATCCAGGACATCATAAGCCCACTGAAACAATTTCCCCTTAAAGAGACTCCGTAACAAAAATTTTAGCAGTATTTCTCATATTCTACAAGTTCCTAAGGCTGTTCCATTCCATCAGAACTGCTTGGGTTGCAATACCACTGCAGCCAGCAGTACACGCTGCAGAAGCGATCGTGAAAGATGTGACACGATCAGATAAGTCCCAATCCTGCTTAGAACAAGGCTGGGTTCAGTTTTTCATTTTTGTGACCGTAAGGGTTAAAAACCCGGGACTGTAAATCACAGTTTTTCTGGAGTTGGAATGCAGTGAAACCATAAGGCACCTGTCACTGATAACTAATTAGAGGTGATAAATCCCTGTGTGGCAAGGAAGCACTCCTGAGTGCAAGGAGTAGAAAAAAAAGCAGAGCAGTATAAGATTCACTCTGTCTGAAAGCTGAAAAACATTTTATCTAGCTGGTGTGCACCAGCCCTTTCTTACAATACTCTCTTAGAATTAATTTATTCTGTATTTGCCCATTGTACAATCTTTCTTCTCCCTGATTTGAGTCCCATGGGAGAAAGCGCTTTACAAATATTATTTGTTGTTGTTGATTTACATTCTGACATTTATCACAGGTGGCGATATCTTTATTCTGCCAGGTGATCTGTGCGGAATGTTTGTTACTGAAAGTTCTATGCACAGAGGGAGACGCTGCTTGGCAGCTGGAAAAAGCCATTATTTCCCACAATGCAATGAGGTTCACAGGCTGCAAACTGTCAGGACCATGGTCCTGACATCACACTGTGGGAGGGGTTTCACCACAATATCAGCCATACAGACTTCACTGACGATGTATTTGAGAAAAGGTAAAGATTTCTGATAGGAAAGGGGGTATCAGCTACTGATTGGGATGAAGTTCAGTCTTGGGTTAAAGTGAACCCGAGGTGAGAGCTATGTGGAGGTCGCCTGCCATAGTTATTTCCTTTTAAGCAATGCCACTTGCCTGGCTGTCCTGCTGATCCTATTGCCTCTAATACTTTCAGCCATAGACCCTGAACAAGCATACAGCGGATCAGATGATTCTGACAATATTATCAGAACTGACAGGATTAGCTGCATGGAATATGTTGGCCAGGGCCGGCGCTCCCATAGAGGCAAAGGGGGCAATTGCCCAGGGGCCCTCGACCTCTGCAGAGGGCCCACGCCGCCAGCCCTGCTAAATGCTGCCTGCTACCCCGCCTGCTCTGCTTCCCGGGGCCCCTGCCATGTTGCCCCCCCCTCCTATATGACTCGGCGCGGCGCATGTTTACAAATAACGCCTGCCGGATCATAGATGGGGTGGAGGACAACATGACAAGAGTGCCCGGACTGTGCCGTCCCCCGGAAGAGGTGAGTAATTGCTCCTGCAGCTTGTTAGCAAGGGCCCCGGGGAGCAGAGGTGATTGCTGTGGGGATGGGGGGAGCATTCAGGCAGCCCCCCCCCATTCAATTTGCCCCAGGGCCTCGGAGCCCCTTAAGCCGGCCCTGATGTTGGCGCTTTATAAATTAATTCTAATAATAATAATACTTGTTTTAGGTGTGTGATTCAGACACTACTGCAGCCAAATAGATCAGCAGGGCCACCAGGCAACTGGTATTGACATTGTCAAAAAGGAAACAAACATGGTGGCCTCCACATCACTCTCACCTCAGGTTCACTTTCTTTAACTTCTCCCTGCCCAATGTATTGATTTATTCCCCCCCCCCCCCCCCCCCCCAACTATCTTTTGGTACAGCTCCTCCTTAGAATGATTGCTGATTGCAGCTCAGAGATGTGAACTTGCTCAGTGGTAGGTGCAGTGCATTGGTGTATTGAGCTATTGAGCAACGCATATAAGTGTAAAGGAGGCCTAAGCAGGTCCAACAAGCAATGTCCTCATTATTACCCCTCATTATACTCCTTGTTCTCTACTGAACTCTCAAGGAGAACTTCAAAGGATAAGATTTCCTGATTATAGGAAACAACTGACACAGTAACTTTCTCTGAAGGAATTCCAAGTGAGCAGTAAACCTGTAATCACACAGATGTTCCTCGATAACACATCTACTTAGCAGCTGATGGGCTTTTTGAAGCTCGGCCAAAGTATGAGAAGAGTGGTAGGAATGCCGCACACCTTGCAGTGCTGCACCGAGGAACACCTCAATGTGTCCAGAGATGTCCCAAACTCCCACGCACAACCCCTTCATCGAGTTTCAGGATGGGAAAACAATGCTGGAGGTGTGTGAGCACTCTATGTACCGTCTTTTTGGGCATATACAGTAAGCATAGCTCCCAACTGTCCCTCTTTTGGTGGGACAGTCCCTCTTTGGGGACCCTGTCCCTCTTTCCTCCTCATTTGTCCCTCTTTCAGGACTCAGGTACAGATCTATGTAAACATATATATTTTTCTACTGAAAATTGTGTTTAACTGGTTCTAAAGGTATTCCCATCCTTTGAATTGATATACAGGTAGTCCCCAGCTTACGAACGCCCGACTTACGAACGATCCGCCGATACGAACGCCCGCCGATCCGCCGCAATGATGTCATGAAGCCGCGGACTTTCTCTTGTGCCCCCTTTCCTAAAGCAGAGTATGTGCAGCAGAAACCGCAATAAGTCTCACCTCTTCCATGGCGGCTCTGGGCCAATCAGCGACGTCCTCTCTCTCTTCACCATTCCTCCCAGCGGCTTCACTAGCGTCGCGTAATGACGCAATCAAAATGAGCCCCCGCGGCTCCTTCTGATTGTGTCATTACGCGACGCTACTAGTGAAGCTGCTGGGAGGAATGGTGAAGAGAGAGAGGACGTCGCTGATTGGCCCAGAGCCGCCATGGATGAGGTAAGACTTGTTGCGACTTCAGCTGCTGATATATAACTGACAGCAACTGGTATATTTTAGTTCTGACAAAATCTTGTCAGAACTGGAAGGCATCACTGTAAGAAGAAAATGGTGAGCTTCTTAAAGGAACTGATGGTGAGGTTAGTATGTAATATTCATTTGCAGCTACATCATGCGTTTATTTTAAATAATTTTACTAAAAGGTTCCCTTTAAACACACCAACAGCAGAAACATAAATAACGACAGGGCAGTGTGGGCGATATTGCGCTTGGAATTTACCGCCCTGACATGCCCCCTTTCTGCTTCTTGCATACTAGTTTCGGAAAATGTACCGCAAGATTACCGCACGCACGATATTGACATGCGACGTCATTCATGAATACTACTTCCGCAAAATGATAGTGCTAAATTACCTCACGATTAAGCGTTCGGTAACACTTGATGAATCAAGGCCAATGTGCAGAACCTCACTTCTTCATTTCTGCATTACTATCTAATATAGGTTGTGATTTTCTTGCCTGGGTCCCAAAATGACTAGACACAGCCAGAAAAGGATTAAGATGAATTGGGACCCTAGGCAAGATAGCAGTTTAGGCCCACTGCTAAGGGTCACCTGGCTTTTTTAGTAAGATGTGGCGGGGGCTAGCACCCACTAGGCTCCTAGGCTCTCTCCAGGCCCTAGGCAACAGCGTAGGCTTTGCCTTGTGGATGATTCAGCTCTGGACACAGCAGGCCCGTATTTACCTCACAGGAGCCTATAGGCACAGATGTCCTGGCACCTCAGACTTCACCCTCCATGAAATAAAAAACCCCACCAAACTGGACCGCAAGTGTGCTCGCTGGCCCAGCTGTGACTTCTCCCTTACTTCCCTTGCCCGTTATAGGTAGCTACAGGTGCCCCTTAGTATTAGGTTTCCGATATTAAATAGCTAGAGGTGCCCCGGGCCCCAAGTATTAGGTAGCTAGAGGAACCTCAGTATTAAGTAGATAGAGATGCCCTTGACTGAAGGGAGATCTCGTCAGTGGAATGCCAAAAGCAGGGGAAGTAACCTCTCATTTACACTCTCATCAGGACTTTGCATAGGGAAGGAGGAGGGGGGGCACTAGGGGAGGAGAGTTAGCCGCCTTTCCATTATCAGGCGCCTTTAGGCATGTGCCTTTAGTGCCTTATGGTAAATTTGGCCCTGGGATACAGCCCTGCTCTTGGGTACCTTGTTGTGGAACTGTTTTAGCGTCTGTGTGTTTGGATACAGCTTACATTCCCCAGGACTCAGGAGTTTCCTGTTCAGCATAATAGTTGTAGATTGGTTGGTTTGTGCATTTGATGATGTTTCAGGGCCTCATGTGTCCACCAAACAGCTGTGTGATGATCAGGATAACACAAATTATCTGTCATGTTTACAGTGCATGGAGCATCGTTCCAGTCTGTGGAGGTATGCCAACTATCTACCTTCAAAGGAAAGACATTCCGCAGACAGGAAGGGATCAGAGAGATAAACCTTGTGCTGTGGAGGGAAGGAGGGAGCGATTCCGATACAAGATAGATGGATGTACACAGGCAGAGGCGGCTGTCAAGACTACTGCAAGAAATTACTTAGATAAAAAGAAAGAGATAAGGGCAGCTGCTAGCCTTTACAATAAAAAGCCCAGTATTGCTATTGCCCTCTTAAAATAGAAGGTAATTGCAGGTAATCTCTTCCATGTGTCAGAAAACTTCAGGAGGGTGGGCAGGGCCATGCTTGTTATCAGACCTGTAATGGCCCATACTCACGGGCGAGAAATGTGGCCTGTCGCCAGCACACGTGAGCGTGTGGGCGACAGGCCGGCGACAGCTTCTCGCCAGGTCCCTCCGCGTACACACGCGGAAGAGGGACCAGCGGCAAGGCGGAAGCTGTCGCTGACGTTCCTCCTCCCCCCGCCGGAAGCTCCATGTACCTACATGGAGGTTGCTGTCGCTAGTCCGCGTACTCACGCGGACTAGCGACAGTTGCGGCGGGGGGGCAGCGGCGACTGTCGCCACGCGATTGAAAGTTTCAATCGCCTGGCGACATGAGCGACGGGCGACAGTTCGGGGTGCGCGCGCGTGCGGCGGCCCATACTCACGGGCGACCTGTCACCGCAACACGCGCGCGCCGCGTGTTGCGGCGACAAATGTCACTCGTGAGTATGGGCCTTAAGTCTTTTTAGTCCATATGCCCTCCAGAAGAGAGGGTTTACAGCACACCTTATACGGAGTCAATATTCCGCGCCTGTACTGTACTCCACTGTTCTGGGATATTTGCTTAAAGGATGCCCGAAGTGATGTGTGACATGATGAGATAGACATGGGTATGTACAGTGCCTAGCACACAAATAAATATGCTGTGTTAATTTTTTCTTTCTCTGCCTGAAAGAGTTAAATATCAGGTATGTAAGTGGCTGACTCAGTCCTGACTCAGACAGGAAGTGACTACAGTGTGACCCTTACTGATAAGAAATTCCAACTATAAAACACTTTCCTAGCAGAAAATGGCTTCTGAGAGCAGGAAAGAGATAAAAAGGGTCAAACGTTCATAGATTTTAGCTCTGGCATACTTCAATGAATGTGTCATTGAGCAAAAACAATAAAACAGTTAAAACTTAAAAAGTAGATTTAAACATAAAATAAAACCGTGGAATATCTTAAAAAGTCATTTTTAGGAGAAGGAAGATAGATACAATTGTTAATTTCATTAGTTTATTTTCGCCTCGGTGTCCTTTAAACTATAATTAATAAAAAAAAAAAAAGTATTTTACTCAGCTGGGGCTTCTACCGGCCCCCTGCAGCCATCCTGTGCCCTTGTAGTCTCGATCTGATCCTCCTGTCCCCCGCTGGCAGCTACTTTCACTTTCGGCGACAGCTCTGGCCACGCGTCTGCTTCTGCGCGTTCCTGTCTGCAATAGCCGTATAGAGGGCGCTATTGCGGACAGGAACGTGTAGAAGCAGACGCATGGCCAGGCTTGTCGGGCCTCTCGCCGAAAACGGAAGTAGCTGGCGGTGGTGACAGGAGGATCCCATCGAGACTGCAAGGGCACAGGATGGCTGCAGGGGGCTGGTAGAAGCACCAGATGAGTAAAACTTTTTTTTTTTTAATGGCTTAAGTGTCCTTTAAAGCATCCTCCCTGGGGTGACCACAGGAGAGGAACCCCGTAAACGCTGTGAGCAATGGGTGACGCTACACTGCACTGGCCCCCCTGGGAATCACTGTGCCCCTCTAAGTGCCACCTGCTCAGTAACGGTAAACTGTTTCCAGGCTCCAGCAGCATCCACTGAACAGGGCAGGGTCTGTAAAAAAAAACTCTCCATGTCAGCCTGAGTCTATGTAGGTGTTAAGTTAACCATGGGTCTTATCTATTTGCCACAAATACCTCACAATCCTTGCAAGATCTCTTGTAATAAATGTATCTGGATGACACTTACATTTGAAAAAATCTCTCTAATTCCTTCTGATTTTACCTTAGCCGTTAACCAATAAACTAGAGCTTGTATTTTACAGACAGGAAGTTTTGAATAATCCTAATTCAAAACTTCCTGTTTGTAAAGTACAAGCTTTAGTTTTCAGTAATGCTTAGCTATTAAGGAATTACACACAGTGTTTCTCTCGTGAGTCCTTAGACACAAGCTGGAATGATTTGCCTGTGTTCCGTCCACACAGGAGCAGCTTGCTAATAAGTGAGGAATAAAGCATGCCAGCAAACTAGACAGGTACATCTGTAGGTTACTTTTTTTATAATAGCACCATCATTTGGACAATCTGCTCTGCTCAAAAGCCTTTGAATTCTGTTTGTAATGTAAACCATCTCCCGGTGGTGCCTTATCTTAAAGATAACCTGTACTGAAAAAAGTTCCCCTGGGGGGTTCTCACCTCAGTATGGAAAGCCTCTGGACCCTATCGAGGCTTCCCCCGTCTGCCTGTGTCCCATGGCGGTCTCGCTGCAGCCCCCGGAACGCACAGGCGACAAATCCGACAGCCTGTGCAATATTTACCTTTTCGGGCTCCAGCGGGGGCGCTGTTGTGGTTTTTCTGACAGAGATAGGCGAAAATAGCCGATCTCTATCGGGTCCGCTCTACTGCGCAGGCACAGAAGACTTGCACCTGCGCAGTAGAGCGGCCCGACGGAGATCGGCTATTTCCGCCTATCTCCGTGGGGAGAGCGGATACTGCGCCTGTGCTGGAGCCCAAGAGGTAAATATCTACATCGCCGCTGCTCGAGGAGGATTTTCGCCACCGCCGTGGGACCGAGGAGGACGGGGAAGCCTCAATAGGATCCGGAGGCTTCCCCCACCCGAGGTGAGTACCCCCCAGGGGAGGTTTTTTCATTATAGATTTTCTTTAAAAACCCCTGGTGGTGCATGAGCTTCATTATTCCCCCCTGCACATACACAATTACAGACTTAAAATTTGTACATACAAATGATAAAATACAGTATTTGATAATGTAAAATTTGTACATACAACCGAAATAATATTACAAAAGCTATAATGTTGCAAGTTTTTCAAATCGATAACATATTTCAAAAACTTTAATGTTATGCAGTGCCATGCACTGATTAGGAGCAACAGTCCGAAACAGGCTGTCTACCTGTTGGATTGATATGGCACTGTAATATTTATGAGCTATAGGCTTGCTGGGCACCAGTGGTTCTGAATGGAAGCCTGGCTTCTGGGGCATAAAGAGATAATTTGCACATTCAGCAGTGGTGCTTTGTGGGTAACAACAGTTACACACTCAAAAAAAAACCCATCCCAATCAGTAGCTGATAAGCCTCTTTCCCATGAGAAATATTTTCCTTTTCTCAAACGGGTCATCAGGGGGTCTGTATGGCTAATATTGTGGGGAAACCCCACCCACAGTCTGATGTCAGGACCACGGGTCTGCCAGTTTCCTGTCTGTGAACCTCATTGCATTGTGGGAAATAGCTCTCTACAGCTGTTTACAACTGCCAAAAAGCAAGCAGCATCTCCTTCCACTGCCATCACCTGCCAGCAGTAAAAATGTCACCATGTGATAAATGTCCGAATGTAAATCAGAGAGGGAAAAGATTTCACAATGAGCTCACGCTGACTATGGGCCAGTGCACACCAAAAACCACTAGCGGGTTTTGAAGCAGTTTTTCAGAGCGATTTTCTAAACATGCCTCGTGTTTTTTGGAGCGTTTTTTGTGTAGCAGATTTTATATTTTGTTACAGTAAAGCTGTAACTGAACAGGTTCTGTAACAAAAACGCTTGGAAAACCGCTCTGATCTAGCACTTTTCAGTGCGATTTTCCAATTTCCTATACTTTACATTTAGGCAGAAATGCCTAAGATATCTGCAAAACTACTGCAGGGCCCAAGTTTGCGTTTGGGGAAAAAACGAACCACTTTGGTGTGCACCATTCACATTCATTAGCCAAGCGGTTTTCACCCTGCAAGCGTTTAAAAACGCTCAGAACCGCTCTTGGGGTTTGATTCACTAAACTGTGATAACTCATATCATGCTAGCGTTTTGTGTGCGTTATAATGGGGGCAACGTTTTTTGCACGCAAATGTGAATTTTCCTACGCAAAGAGAAAATTTGTGTTTGCGCACGAAAACTTCGCGGTTGTGTGCGCAAACTGTTACATGCATTGTAACGCACGCAAAACGGTAGCACCAGCCCTAAATCATTTATACATAATTATTGTAAAAATGAAGCACTTTTTTTATTACATTATTTTCACTGGAGTTCCTCTTTAAATCTGAATGATCGCAAATACCTTCTGTAGGAAGGCAAACAGCACTGAGCAATCTTAGAGTAATAGAGTTGATTTTTTTTTATAATACATATTTAGAAGCCAGAATAATATTTGTGGCGGAAGTTCAGCGTGATTTCTTTCTGCGCGCTGCTTTGTTGTGTCTCAGAGCATCGGCGATGTTTTTATGTTCTTTTATGTAATCCTTGCAATAACAAGCGGCGGGCCAGCTGCTGTCTATATTTTTCTGTTTATGTTGATGTTATATGGAGATAATCGCGGAATACTTTGTGGCGCGGGCAAACAGCCTTGAGATCCATTCAGACGCTCACAATTACCAGGAAGTTTTGTGTTTACCAACATCTCGCTCCCGTCAGTGCGATGACTCCCGCCATGTGACCTCCCACTGGAAGCATGGCGGTAATATTATGAAGTATTCATCAAGGGTCCCTGTCATCTACAAAGAGAGACTAAGTGACGGATAAGGCAGCTTTCGCCTGTAACCCTGCGATTTCTGGACGCGCTTTTCCTCAGTTTTTCATGTTTGCGGTTCTGTGCTTTGCGATTTTTCAGTTCCAAATTTACGCAAATTTTTAGAATGCTAATTTTTCATGCATACCAATGAAAATGTATCTAAAGAACTAAATTGGCATCTGTTTTTCACATCGCTAATGCGATAATTCTTAATTCCATTGGCTTGCATTTAATGTCATGTTGCCCTTACTCTGTGGAATGCCTTGCCAAACTTAATCAAGACAGCTCCAACACTAGACACGTTTAAATCAAAACTGAAAAAGCCACCTGTTGAGTCTGGCATTGATGACCACATCACTTGCTCCCTCTGTATATAATTATTGCATAAAAGAAATAGAGTTGTGCGCTCGGACGAAGCACCTGACTTATGAAGGGTGCAAAAATGTCTATTGATGAAATTCAAAGGCACTGCATGTTCAAATTTCGGGCTTGATTCATCAAACTGGCTGCGCTGCTAAAGCGCTACAGGTTAAAGAGGAACTCCAGCCTAAACAAACATACTGCCATTAAGTTACATTAGTTATGTTAATTAAAATAGACAGGTAATATAATCTCTTACCCACTCTGTTTTTTAAAAAAAAGGAAATCTTTGTGATTTCATGAGGGCAGCCATCTTTTCGGTTGAAAGGAGGTGACAGGGAGCATGAGACACAGTTCCAACTGTCCTGTGTCCTGCTCACCCCTCCCAGCTGCGGGCACTAGGAAATGAGAACAACAACATCAGAAATCCCATCATGCTTTGCACAGCATCAGGGGGAAAATGCCCAGGCAGATTTCTTTGATGGGGCGGAGCTTATCTTCTATGCAGCTAAAAATGAGACTTGGTTAAGAAAAGCAAAGTCTTGATGCTGTTAAACTGTTAAAGAAACACCAAGCAAAATAAATTCCATCTCAACATCGTCGCCCTGTGTAGGCCTCCTATAGCCACAAGAAAGGAGAGCAGCACTTGCAGTGCCCCAAGCAAAACGTCTTGAGTGTTCCTTTAGCAGTATGGTTCGGGTCATTGTCCTACTGGAAGGTTAACCTCTGTCCCAGTCTCAAATCACTGGCAGACTGACACAGGTTTTGCTCAAGAATATCCCTGTTTTTAGCACCCATCCATCTTTCCTTTGATAATTTAGGGGATGCAAATCATGAATTCTCAACAAAAGCTGAGAAACTAACAGCTCCGGTGAACACAGGCCACACCCCCAAGTAAAAATATTTTAAACTCTAGGCCCCGTTCACATTACAAACGCGGACGGGCACGCATGCGGAACCAGGGGAGGACTGAGGCCTTTTGGCCTGGAGGGAAAACACAAACTAGAGGCCCGTTTTCATGGCAGCCCCAGCCCAAATTATATCACACATGCGTCCCACGTGCTATATGCCGACGGTCACGTGGGGCGCCAATGCAGAAATACAGCAAGGACACTTGAGGGACAGCGTGTCAGGTAAAGTATAATGCACAGGCATCGGGGGGCACATAATATATTTTAAGGGACAATGGCCTGGGTTTCCATAACATTCATCATTCGTGATTGCTGCACTTGATCGACCACATCCACCTGAGATTTCCCAGCATCTCAGATCAATACATTCAACAAATTTCCACCCAAAATCAGTCAAATCGTTGATTGGGCATGCTTGTGGCAGCACAGGTTTTCATCTGATTCAATAATAATTATCGAAAAGATTGGTGGATCGGCCAGCCCTAAATCATTAAATGAGAGGCAGCCTGGGGGGAAATCTCCCCCCTTCCCCCCTGGCCAGTCCTCCCCTGTGCGGAACACAACGCGTACGAACGCACGCCATCCGCGTTTGTATGCGTTGCGTGGCTGATCCCATCACTGAAAAGTGAATGGGACAGCCACGCGTTTTGGCAAAAAATGCGTGCAGCATGCGTTCCCGGACCGCACAGGTCCGGAACGCATGCAGTGTGAACATCAGACAGTGCACTCTATGCACTGTCTGATGTCGTGCGTGTCGGCCTCCTGAACGCGTTTCCAAAACGCGGCTGGAAACGCGTGCAGTGTGAACGGGTACCTAATTCCTGCCTTATGTCACTTACTGTCCTACGAATCTAACACTCTAATCACTGTTTCATATCATCCTTAGTGACCAGGCCTGCACTTACCTCACAGCCCAGGAGCCTATAGGCACAGATGTCCTGCCACCTTCTACTTCGCCCTCCATGAACCTACAAACCCCCACCAAACCGCACCGCAAGTGTGCAGGCTGTCACTTCTGCCTTACCTGTCATAGCTACAGGTTCCTCTGTAGCTATGACAGGCAGCCAGAAGTACCCTCAATATTAAGTAGCTAGAGGTGCCCCCAAGCAGGGATGCCATCAGAAATGTTGGGGCCACTCACACATCATCAGACCTGGGCCCCCCCTCCCTGGGCACACCCACTGGTTGCTGTGCCCGCCCACTAGCCACCCCACTCCTGTGCCAGTGCGCAAAGTGCGTGATGCCGCAGTGGGCGTGACTATGGCATGTTGTGGGTGGAGCCAAATACTAGCAAAATACAGGTAGTCCCCAGTTAACAAATGAGATAGGAACTTGTAGGTCCCTTCTTATTCTTTTGTCTCTTTTTCTTCCTGTGCCTCTTTTATCCCCCTGTGTTACCTCTTGTCCCCTTCTGTCTCAGCTCGTTCCCCTGCCCTAGTCAGATATAGGTGGTGCCCCAGTATAGAAAGTCTGCTGTAGCGGGCTCACTCATCTGCTCCCCACGTTCAGGCGCTGATGTCCCTCTTCTCTCAGTGCTGGAATGCGGTGTGCTGGTTAGTGAGCCACAGGCCTGCAGCCAGCACATGCGACCCTTCCAGCGCTTTGAGGAGAGCAGGGCCCCCAGAAGCCCTGGGCCCCTCACTGCAGTGTCAGCTGCTCCCCCCTGATGGCTGCCCTGCCCCTAAGTATTAGGTCGCTAGAGGAACCCCATTATTAATTAGCTTGTGGTGTCCCTGACTGAAGGGAGATCTGATCAGTGGAATGCGGAGAGCAGGGTGAGTAACCTCTCATTTACACTCTTATCAGGACTCTGCATAGAGAAGGAGGAAGGGAGGCGCTCGGCGAGGGGAGTGACCCGCCTTTCCATCATCAGGAGCCTGTAGGTACGTGCCTACAATGCCTTATGGTAAATCCGGCCCTGTTAGTGACATTAGACAAGGATTAGGTTGTAAGCGCCTGAAGTCAGTGATCTGAGGGGGAGGGCCGCCTCTCCCACATATGCCGCCTGTAGGCACGTGCCTACAGTGCCTTATGGAAAATCCGGCACTGGTGATTCTATAGGTAGCACCTGAAGGGTTGTTTTCAGATAAGGACATGCTGAATGGCCAGCAGGACATGTGTTCCCAGCGTTTGACCAACACAGAAACTATAAGCATACAAAACTAAAAGTAACAGAATCCCTAATCTGTTTTACCTAGACTCGGTTCTCAGCCATAATCTGCTGCAGATAGCGCCACAGCCTCCTGTTTTCACCAGCCTAATCTCCGTCAATGAGATCTTGAAAAGAACGCCTGGTTAATGATTGAATTACACTTTGTTTGTGTTTCAGAATTTGCCGACTGATTACATCAAGGCTGTCCTGAAAAACAGATGCAAAGGACTCAAGCTATATACTCACCTCACGACGCAGGAAGATGGATCCAGCAATGTCCTCCAACTCAATCGCGGCCCAATCCATCTTCTGGTCGGCGGGGATGCGCAACGTCACGCAGCGTTACACAAAGGATGCGAACGAAACTTCAAGCAATCACGGTACTTTGCGTGGGAGTTATAGGGGATCTTAAAGATCTGATCCGCCATGGCAGTCGTTTTTGGTGCGCGACGCTAAGTGACATTTGCGTGATCATCCACATCGCGAAAATGTCACCTCGTCACTCAAAAAATCGCTGGTCGCGGGAGGGACATCTGAGCTGCTACACTGGGCTGTGGGGGGATGGGCATAGGGAAGGACATCCAACTACCTATACTGGGGGCTCATATGACTACCTATACTAGGCTGGGGGGGGGTCAGCATCTGTATACCTACACTGGGTGCGGGTGGGAGTAGGTCAAACAACTACTTATACTGGGCTGGGGGGAGGGGTGCCATCAGACTACCTACACTGGGCTGGGGCAATAGCATCATACACAACAGCACAATGGGATCATAAGCAGGATCATCCACCAGGCAACGCAGGCAGGTGCTTGGGGCTTAGTGGGTGTCAAGGGCCCCACCTGCCACCTTCTGTGATCTCTCTCCACTTCAAATTACCAAAAGGACCACAAGGGGGCCCCAAATCTACTACCTTGCCTAGGGCCCAGTTACAGCTTAATCCACCTCTGACCAGGGACGGATCTAGGGGGGGGGGGGGCAAGCGGGTATCTTGCCCTAGGCGCAGTTTGTTGAATTCTTAAAAAGACGGCAAAATGAATGGCAGTTTAGGCGCCAAAACCTGACCTTTAGGCACCAAAACCTGACCTTGCCCCAGGTGCAACTTGGTCTTGATCCGTCCCTGCCTCTGACCTCAGCCATGCTGATTTTCTGTTGTGCGGCCGGGAGCCACAAAAAGCTTAGCAGCTCAGCACCCTTAGTTGACCGATGGCCAATTCGCACGATAGTGTTTCGCACAACAGCAGCGCTTCCTCTGGGGCTGGTTGAGCCTCGGAGGAAGCACTTCAGATGCGCAAACTGGCTATCAGGCATTTCCCACCTAGCATCCACCATTACCAGGCTGCAATTGCATGACTTCTTGTATTCACAATAACAAAGATTGTTGTAGTCTAATACTGTATAAATATTTTTTTTTTAATTCTTTGCACATAATTAATTTGCAATAACATCCCAAGAAAATGGGGCTCAACTAGAAATCATTAAAAACTACTCCTAACATGTACATTTCCCAGGAATAGAAGGAAACAGCGCCAACAAAAGCACTGTTGTGGACCTGAACTCTTGCACAGGACAGGATGAAAACAGAGAGAAATGCACCCTGTAGGTATGTAGAGAATTTAGCCTGTCTAATTCCCCTCATCTGTAACTAATCACAACTGTAATTTGATCTCTCAGCTGTGTCAGCTCAGGAACCTTTGCTGCCTCGGCAGAGCAGCTAATTTGTAAACACAGGCTGTTAACCCTATGTCGGCTTCCATGAAAGCAGGAAGTAGACACACTGCAGAATTATTGCAGGATTTGTATCAGCTGTAACAAAGAGTTCGGGTCCGCCGTAAAGGAGGTGTTGACTGACTACTTTTAAAGTGGCACTGTAGTGATATATAGTAGAACATAAATATATAGTAGAATGCAGTAAATTATTCAGGATACCCATGTTAACTGTAATTTACTGTAATTGTCCTGTTTTCCCAATATCTATATCCTGCTATATCCCAATATCTATATCCTGCTGTATATTGGTATGTAGCCCCACCCACTCACTGGTGTCACGGCCTAGGCTGTTTAGCTATGTGGAATTCTCCTCCCCTCAGAGCATTCTGGGAGACCAGGCGTTATTTGCACTGACTTCAGAATTCTCAGAAACAAACATTCCACAGAGATCACCCAGATTTGACAAAGGACTAACACTGACTAAATAATATTGTAATAAAATGAAGCAATTTTATTCATGATGTTCATTTTCACTACATTTCCTCTTTCATTTTCTCCCTGTGTCAGAGATTTGCATGCTGGGAAAATATTATTTCTCATTACGACTCCAATTGACAAACCCTGTGGGTTAAACTGACAAATAGTCGCTACGCAAAATTTGCTCTGGCAATGAAACGGTTAACAGTTCAGAAAATGAATGCTACAGCCTGTTGTAAAGTGATACAAATTAAATGCCTAGCGGTTCTTTGATTTTTTTTTGTTTTGTTGTCGCATTAACTTCATTCATAACCTTAAAGCGTTATTAGTCACGTTGTTATGTGAGCGACTCTCTGTGGCTGAGTTTTATTGGTCTAGACTGGAAGGGGAAGCCGTGAGAGAAAGGACCAGAGTAGGACACAGCTCAGTATTACTGTCACATGACCCCTCTTCCTATAGGAGCGTCTGGCTGTGTGAAGTAGCATAGCTCCCAACTGTCCCTCTGTCCCTCTTTCCTCCTCGTCTGTCGCTCTTTCAGGATGTTGTCCCTCTTTCTATGTAAATATATGTATTTCTCTACTAAAAAAATGTGTTTGATTGACCCTAAACTTTATTCACATCCTTTAAATTGATATATTACTAATTTTAAAATGTTAATATGAAGGAAAATGAACCAGGATAGAAAGGACCAGTGTGGTTTGTATTATAAAGCAACATATTTTTCTTATGAAATCTTTATTGTATGCGTGACTAGGGGTGCGATGGGGGCGTGATCGGGGAGTGGCAGGGGTGTGGCTTAAGTGTCCCTCTTTCTCATCTCAAAAAGTTAGGAGTTATGGAGTAGTGACCCGGAGGTGTGACACAGCGCCACAGGCCACAGATAGACATGAGGGAGGAGCCTGAGGCAGACTGGAGCTCACTATTTGTGTCACATGACCCCCACTTCCTATAGGAGCGTCTGGTTGTGTGGTGGAGTAGTAACCTGAAGGTGTGGCACAGCGCCACAGGCCACAGATAGGCATGAGGGAGAAGCCTGAGGCAGACTGGAGCTCACTATTTGTGTCACATGACCCCCACTTCCTATAGGAGCGTCTGGTTGTGTGGTGGAGTAGTAACCTGAAGGTGTGGCACAGCGCCACAGGCCACAGATAGGCATGAGGGAGAAGCCTGAGGCAGACTGTTTGAAGCTCAGTATTCTGTGTCACGTGACCCCTCCTCCTATAGGAGCGTCTGGCTATGTGTGTAGTTCTGACTCGGAAGTGTGACTGTTTGTAGCTCACTATTTGTGTCATGTGACCCCTCTTTCTATAGGAGTGTCTAGCTGTGTGGAGTCCTGACCTGGAAGTGTGACAAAGCGCCACAGGCCACCGATAGACATGAGGCAGAATCCTGAGGCAGACTGTTTGGAGCTCAGTGTCTGTGTCATGTGACCTCTCTTCCTATAGACTAGACAGAGTGTCTGGTTGTGTGGAGTCCTGACCCGGAGGTATAACACAGCGCCACAGGCCACAGATAGACAGGAGGGAGAAGCCTGAGGCAGACTGTTTGGAGCTCAGTCACGTGACCCCTCTTCCTATAGGAGCGTCTGGCTGTGTGGAGTCCTGACCCGGAGGTATAACACAGCGCCACAGGCCACAGATAGACATGAGGGAGAATCCTGAGGCAGACTGTTTGGAGCTCAGTGTCTGTGTCATGTGACCTCTCTTCCTATAGACTAGTGTGTCTGGTTGTGTGGAGTCCTGACCCGGAGGTATAACACAGCGCCACAGGCCACAGATAGACAGGAGGCAGAATCCTGAGGCAGACTGTTTGGAGCTCAGTCACGTGAACCCTCTTCCTATAGGAGCGTCTGGCTGTGTGGAGTCCTGACCCGGAGGTATAACACAGCGCCACAGGCCACAGATAGACATGAGGCAGAATCCTGAGGCAGACTGTTTGGAGCTCAGTATCTGTGTCACGTGACCCCTCCTCCTATAGGAGCGTCTGTCCTGACCCAGAGGTGTGACAACTCCACAGGCCACAGATAGACATGAGGGAGAAGCCTGAGGCAGACTGTTTGGAGCTCAGTCACGTGAAACCTCTTCCTATAGGAGCGTCTGGCTGTGGGGAGTGCTGACCTGGTGGTATAACACAGTGCCACAGGCCACATATAGATTTGAGGAAGAAGCCTGAGGCAGACTGTTTGGTGTTTTCCTCTGGTCGCTTGTTTTGTGACAGTCAGGTGAAGTCAGACCGGTTACTGGCACAGGAAGTCCTCACAATTGGGGAAGCTGCTACCACTTCAGTGTGGCCAGATCTGCTGCCTATCGGGCCAGAACAAAAGCTGAACGGTAGCTGCGGCCCTGACTCACCCTGTTCCCAATTATGGAAAATGTTATTTGTTTGCACTAGTGCTGCCAGCTAATCCTTCTTCTTCGGAGAGTCATGTTCTCTCGCTAAAAGACTACTGAACTTACACGAGAAGTATGCAACAAAACCCACAGCAGACTGGAAGGCCAGAGTGAGAGAAGGGGAGCCCAGGCAGTTGGCGTAGCAATAGGGGATGCAGAGGGTGTGGCCACACCAGGGCCCTTGGACCAGAGGGGCCAACTAGGGGCCCTCCCTCAACCCCAGCATTAGCTCTTCAATGGTGCTCTGCTGGTAATGGTCTCACCTCTATGTAGGCTTTGACAAGTGGTAATCCTTAACAAACCGTTCCCCTCCTCTGCTTACACCTCTCATACTGTGGATGTCCTTGGGAGGTTTTTTTGCCCCCATATAAATTGTTATGCATAGAGTGTTTGGGGCGGGGGTGGGGGCAATGTAAAAGTAGGTAGGGAAAATCTGACAGGTCTTGGACTAGTTCATCTCTTCATGGATGATTCTCGTGTATTTCTTTATTTGCAGAAGAACTTACTGAGAGGCAGTTGGTCAATCCAACTGTCAAAATAGTACAGAAATGAGGAGGGAAACTGGCCGGCATCTTTGTATAGATATTTCAAGGGAGGGCTTTTGCAAAGAATAAAGGTAATACTAAGAATCCTCCATCAGGGGACATGGACTAATCCCAAATCTGTCAGATCCCCTTCCCACCCCTAAAAAAAACCCATCCTTTTTGGACTTTGAGCTGTCGTAGGTTATTGCCCATCATGGTGGGCGGGCTAATTGATGAACTGACTGTTCTTGCATTATTAATTCTAAAGACCGATGTTATAATTTGAGTATAGAGGTTTTCAAATGGATGATTTATGAATAAAATATTATTATTATTATTATTATTATTATTATTATTATTATTATTATGATAAAATATTAAAATAAAAACAATGAAAAGTTCCTTCTGCTTCGGCCCCTTTTGTTTCCGAGTCTGGTGGGTTTTATCTGTGGTATATGCACTAGTTCTTGTTAGCAGCGTGCACAACCAGAACCAGGCCCAGATTTACCTCACATGGAGCCTATAGGCACAGATGTCCTGGCACATTAGACTTCTCCCTTAACCACTTCCCGACCGCCGTATGTACAATTGGCGGCCGGGAAGTGCACCCCGCAAGGACCGCCGTATTGACAAATGGCGGCGGTCCTTGTAGGGGCATGGGCGGAGCGATCGCGTCATCCGTGACGCGATCCTCCGCCTCCGCCTGGCGCCGCTCACCCGCCGCAACATCCCGCCAGCCATACGGAAGCGCCGGCGGGATGTTAACCCGACGATCGCCGCATACAAAGTGTATAATACACTTTGTAATGTTTACAAAGTGTATTATACAGGCTGCCTCCTGCCCTGGTGGTCCCAGTGTCCGAGGGACCACCAGGGCAGGCTGCAGCCACCCTAGTCTGCACCAAGCACACTGATTTTGTACCCCCCCTGCCCCAGATCGCCCACAGCACCCATCAGACCCCCCCCCCCTGCCCACCCCCCAGACCCCTGTTTGCACCCAATCACCCCCCTAATCACCCATCAATCACTCCCTGTCACTATCTGTCAACGCTATTTTTTTTTTATCTCCCCCCCCTGCTCCCTGCCCCCTCCTGATCACCCCCCACCCCTCAGATTCTCCCCAGACCCCCCCCAGACCACCCCCCCCCCCTGTTTACTGTATGCATCTATCCCCCTGATCACCTGTCAATCACCTGTCAATCACCTGTCAATCACCCATCAATCACCCCCTGTCACTGCCACCCATCAATCAGCCCCTAACCTGCCCCTTGCGGGCAATCTGATCACCCCCCCACACCAATAGATCGCCCGCAGATCCGACATCAGATCACCTCCCAAATCCATTGTTTACATCTATTCTCTCCTCTAAACACCCACTAATTACCCATCAATCACCCATCAATCACCCCCTATCACCACCTGTCACTTTTACCTATCAGATCAGACCCTAATCTGCCCCTTGCGGGCACCCAATCACCCGCCCACACGCTCAGATTGCCCTCTGACCCCCCCTTATCAATTCACCAGTGCATTAATTACATCTGTTCTTCCCTGTAATAACCCACTGATCACCTGTCAATCACCTGCCAATCACCTATCACCCATCAATCACCCCCTGTCACCCCCTGTCACTGCCACCCATCAATCAGCCCCTAACCTGCCCCTTGCGGGCAATCTGATCACCCCCCCCACACCAATAGATCGCCCGCAGATCCGACATCAGATCACCTCCCAAATCCATTGTTTACATCTATTCTCTCCTCTAAACACCCACTAATTACCCATCAATCACCCATCAATCACCCCCTATCACCACCTGTCACTTTTACCTATCAGATCAGACCCTAATCTGCCCCTTGCGGGCACCCAATCACCCGCCCACACGCTCAGATTGCCCTCTGACCCCCCCCCTTATCAATTCACCAGTGCATTAATTACATCTGTTCTTCCCTGTAATAACCCACTGATCACCTGTCAATCAACTGCCAATCACCTATCACCCATCAATCACCCCCTGTCACCCCCTGTCACTGCCACCCATCAATTAGCCCCTAACCTGCCCCTTGCGGGCAATCTGATCACCCACCCACACCATTAGATCGCCCGCAAACCCGCCGTCAGATTACCTCCCAAATGTATCGTTTACATCTGTTATCTTCTCTAAACACCCACTAATTACCCATCAATCACCCATCAATCACCCCCTATCACCACCTGTCACTGTTACCTATCAGATCAGACCCTAATCTGCCCCTTGCGGGCACCCAATCACCCGCCCACACGCTCAGATTGCCCTCAGACCCCCCCCCCCCCTTATCAATTCGCCAGTGCATTAATTACATCTGTCCTTCCCTGTAATAACCCACTGATCACCTGTCAATAACCTGCCAATCACCTATCACCCATCAATCACCCCCTGTCACTGCCACCCAACAATCAGCCCCTAACCTGCCCCTTGCGGGCAATCTGATCACCCACCCACACAAATAGATCGCCCGCAGATCCGACATCAGATCACCACCCAAGCGCAGCGTTTACATCTATTCTCTCCTCTAAACACCCACTAATTACCCATCAATCACCCCCTATCACCACCTGTCACTGTTACCCATCAGATCAGACCCTAATCTGCCCCTTGCGGGCTCCCAATCACCCACCTACACGCTCAGATTGCCCTCAGACCCCCCCTTATCAATTCGCCAGTGCAATATTTACATCTGTCCTTCCCTGTAATAACCCACTGATCACCTGTCAATCACCTGCCAATCACCTATCACCCATCAATCACCCCCTGTCACTGCCACCCATCAATCACCCCCTGTCACTGCCACCCATCAATCACCCGCTGTCACTGCCACCCATCAATCAGCCCCTAACCTGCCCCTTGCGGGCAAACTGATCACCCACACCAATAGATCGCCCGCAGATCCGACATCAGATCACCACCCAAGCGCAGTGTTTCCATCTATTCTCTACCCTAAACACCCACTAATTACCCATCAATCACCCCCTGTCACTGCTACCTATCAGATTAGACCCCTATCTGCCCCTAGGGCACTCAATCACCCGCCCACACCCTCAGAATGCCCTCAGACCCCAGCCCTGATCACCTCGCCAGTGCATTGCTTGCATCTTTTCCCCCCTCTAATCACACCTTGAGACACCCATCAATCACCTCCTGTCACCCCCTAGCACACCTACCCATCAGATCAGGCCCCAATTTGCCCCGTGTGGGCTCCTGATCACTCGGCCAAACCCTCAGATCCCCCTCAGACCCCCTTCCGATCACCTCCCCAGTGCATTGATTGCATCTATTTTCTCCTCTAACCACCCCCTGAGACACCCATCAATCACCTCCTGTCACCCCCCTAGCACTCCTATCCATCAGATCAGGCCCAATACAACCTGTCATCTAAAAGGCCACCTTGCTTATGACCGGTTCCACAAAATTCGCCGCCTCATAGACCACCTGTCATCAAAATTTGCAGATGCTTATACCCCTGAACAGTCATTTTGAGACATTTGGTTTCCAGACTACTCACGGTTTTGGGCCTGTAAAATGCCAGGGCGGTATAGGAACCCCACAAGTGACCCCATTTTAGAAAAACAGACACCCCAAGGTATTTTGTTAGGTGTATGACGAGTTCATAGAAGATTTTATTTTTTGTCAAAAGTTAGCGGAAATTAATTTTTATTGTTTTTTTTTCACAAAGTGTCATTTTTCACTAACTTGTGACAAAAAATAAAATCTTCTATGAACTCGCCATACACCTAACAGAATACCTTGGGGTGTCTTCTTTCTAAAATGGGGTCACTTGTGGGGTTCCTATACTGCCCTGGCATTTTAGGGCCCCTAAACCGCGAGGAGTAGTCTACAAAACAAATGCTTCAAAATGATCTGTGAATAGGACGTGGGGCCCCTTAGCGCACCTAGGCTGCAAAAAAGTGTCACACATGTGGTACCGCCGTACTCAGGAAAAGTAGTATAATGTGTTTTGGGGTGTATTTTTACACATACCCATGCTGGGTGGGAGAAATTTCTATGTAAATGGACAATTGTGTGTAAAAAAATCAAACAATTGTCATTTACAGAGATATTTCTCCCACTTAGCATGGGTATGTGTAAAAATACACCCCAAAACGCATTATACTACTTCTCCTGAGTACGGCGGTACCACATGTGTGGCACTTTTTTACACCCTAAGTACGCTAAGGGGCCCAAAGTCCAATGAGTACCTTTAGGATTTCACAGGTCATTTTGCGACATTTGGTTTCAAGACTACTCGTCACGGTTTAGGGCCCCTAAAATGCCAGGGCAGTATAGGAACCCCACAAATGACCCCATTCTAGAAAGAAGACACCCAAAGGTATTCCGTACGGAGTATGGTGAGTTCATAGAAGATTTTATTTTTTGTCACAAGTTAGCGGAAAATGACACTTTGTGAAAAAAAACTATTAAAATCAATGTCCGCTAACTTGTGACAAAAAAATAAAAACTTCTATGAACTCACCATACTCCTAACGGAATACCTTGGGGTGTCTTCTTTCTAAAATGGGGTCATTAGTGGGGTTCCTATACTGCCCTGGCATTTTAGGGGCCCTAAACCGCGAGGAGTAGTCTTGAAACAAAAATGACCTGTGAAATCCTAAAGTTACTCATTGGACTTTGGGCCCCTTAGTGCAGTTAGGGTGCAAAAAAGTGCCACACATGTGGTATCGCCGTACTCGGGAGAAGTAGTATAATGTGTTTTGGGGTGTATTTTTACACATACCCATGCTGGGTGGGAGAAATACCTCTGTAAATGACAATCTTTTGATTTTTTTACACACAATTGTCCATTTACAGAGGTATTTCTCCCACCCAGCATGGGTATGTGTAAAAATACACCCCAAAACACATTGTACTACTTCTCCCGAGTATGGCGATACCACATGTGTGGCACTTTTTTGCACCCTAACTGCGCTAAAGGGCCCAAAGTCCAATGAGTACCTTTAGGATTTCACAGGTCATTTTGAGAAATTTCGTTTCAAGACTACTCCTCACGGTTTAGGGCCCCTAAAATGCCAGGGCAGTATAGGAACCCCACAAATGACCCCATTTTAGAAAGAAGACACCCCAAGGTATTCCGTTAGTAGTATGGCGAGTTCATAGAAGATTTTATTTTTTGTCACAAGTTAGCGGAAATTGATTTTAATTGTGTTTTTTCACAAAGTGTCTTTTTCCGCTAACTTTTGACAAAAAATAAAATCTTCTATGAACTCACCATACTCCTAACGGAATACCTTGGGGTGTCTTCTTTCTAAAATGGGGTCATTTGTGGGGTTCCTATACTGCCCTGGCATTTTAGGGGCCCTAAACCGTGAGGAGTAGTCTTGAAACGAAATTTCTCAAAATGACCTGTGAAATCCTAAAGGTACTCATTGGATTTTGGGCCCTTTAGCGCAGTTAGGGTGCAAAAAAGTGCCACACATGTGGTATCGCCGTACTCAGGAGAAGTAGTATAATGTGTTTTGTGGTGTATTTTTACACATACCCATGCTGAGTGGGAGAAAGATCTCTGTAAATGGACAATTGTGTGTTATAAAAATTAACAAATTGTCATTTACAGAGATATTTCTCCCACCCAGCATGGGTATGTGTAAAAATACACCCCAAAACACATTATACTACTTCTCCTGAGTACGGCAATACCACATGTGTGGCACTTTTTTGCAGCCTAACTGCGCTAAGGGGTCCAAAGTCCAATGAGCACCTTTAGGCTTTACAGGGGTGCTTACAATTTAGCACCCACCAAAATGTCAGGACAGTAAACACACCCCACAAATGACCCCATTTTGGAAAGTAGACCCTTCAAGGTATTCAGAGAGGGGCATGGTGAGTCCGTGGCAGATTTCATTTTTTTTTGTCGCAAGTTAGAAGAAATGGAAACTTTTTTTTTTTTTTTTTTCTCACAAAGTGTCATTTTCCGCTTACTTGTGACAAAAAATAATATCTTCTATGAACTCACTATGCCTCTCAGTGAATACTTTGGGATGTCTTCTTTCCAAAATGGGGTCATTTGGGGGGTATTTATACTATCCTGGAATTCTAGCCCCTCATGAAACATGACAGGGGGTCAGAAAAGTCAGAGATGCTTGAAAATGGGAAAATTCACTTTTTGCACCATAGTTTGTAAACGCTATAACTTTTACCCAAACCAATAAATATACACTGAATGGGTTTTTTTTTATCCAAAACATGTTTGTCCACATTTTTCGCGCTGCATGTATACAGAAATTTTACTTTATTTGAAAAATGTCAGCACAGAAAGTTAAAAAAATCATTTTTTTGCCAAAATTCATGTCTTTTTTGATGAATATAATAAAAAGTAAAAATCGCAGGAGCAATCAAATAGCACCAAAAGAAAGCTTTATTAGTGACAAGAAAAGGAGCCAAAATTCATTTAGGTGGTAGGTTGTATGAGCGAGCAATAAACCGTGAAAGCTGCAGTGGTCTGAATGGAAAAAAGTGGCCGGTCCTTAAGGGGTAGAAAGCCCTAGGTCCTCAAGTGGTTAATGAATCTACGAACCTATGAGAGCCGATCGCTCTCTTGTCCCCCAGGGGGATAGCTGTGTCACACGGCTGTCCCCAGTACAGCGCGGCTGCTGATCGCAGTGCTGTACTAACAGTAAAGACGGCGATTTCGCCGTCTAACAGTCTCGGACTCTGAAGGTGGGGCGGAGCTCCGCCACCCAAGCAGGAGATGCGCGCGCAAACTGCAGCCCCAGGGCTTGACGCCGATCGGCATTAGGCGGTCCTGGGACACGCCCATCAGTGTTAGGCAGTCCCCAGGAGGTTAAACCCTAGTGACCCCTATGGGGACGAAAAACTCTGACTGCGTCAGGAAGCCACTGAAAGCCGCCGAAAGCCACGCTGCCTAGATGCCGCTGTAAGTGACACCGCCAGAAGCCGGGCAGACATCCGTCTGAACCAGCTTTTACTTCCCTTGCCCATCATAGGTAACTACAGGTGCCCCTTAGCATTAGGTAGCCAGAAGTGCCCTCAATATTAAGTAGTTAGAGGTGCCCCCGACTGAAGGGAGATCTGGTCAGTGGAATGCTGAGAGCCGGGTGAGTAACCTCACATTTACACTCTCATCAGGGCTCTGCATAGGAAAGGAGCGAGGGAGGGGCTGCGGGAGGGGAGTGAGCCGCCTTTCCATCATCAGGTGCCTGTAGGCACCTGCCTGCAGTGCCTTATGGTAAATCAGCCCTGTCCAGATGGAGAGAAAGTGGCAGGGAACATACAACCAGCACTGCTTCTTGCTGTGTGTTCTGCATGAAAGTAGTGTGCGAATCACATTACCCACACGCTGTACAGACTCTCTCAGACACTGACATGTTCCTTGCACTATTAACCCCTGCTATCCTAATTCATACCTCCCAACTTTTCTGGAGAAGAAAGAGGAGCACTTTAAGACACACCAGGGCCGGCCTTAGGTTTTACAGCGCCCTGAGCGAAGCCTGATTATGGT
>NC_090650.1:419584948-419599948 GCF_040937935.1 Hyperolius riggenbachi
AGAGAGAAGAGGGAGAGACAGAGAGAAGAGGGAGAGACAGAGAGAAGAGGAGAGACAGAGAGAGGAGGGAGAGACAGAGAGAGGAGGGAGAGACAGAGAGAGGAGGGAGAGACAGAGAGAGGAGGGAGAGACAGAGAGAGGAGGGAGAGACAGAGAGGAGGAAAGAGAGAGGACGAGAGAGACAGACAGATATAGGGATGGAGGGATAGGAGGGAGAAAAAGAGAGAGAGAAAAACATAGGGGGGGGGGGGGGAGAGGGATGGATGGATGGATAGATAGATAGATAGATAGATAGATAGATAGATAGATAGATAGACAGGATATAGGAATAGATAATCTAGGGACATATATGAGAGAGAGAGGCAGAGCTATAGGGATGGATGGATGTTTGGGGAGAGAGAGAGAGACAGACAGATATAGATGGATGGATGGGAGGAGTAGAGAGAGAGACAGATATATAGGGATGGATGGATGCATGGGAGATAGAGAGACAGACAGATATAGGGATGGATGGATGGATGGTAGGAGTAGAGAGAGGGGGGAAGAGAGACAGAGAGAGTAAGTGAGTGAGTGTGTGTGCTGCACAAAGTACGGTCCATTAAGGCTGCATTTCTATCTATGTAAAGCCCCTGGGCCCTGAGTGACTGACCTGCCTCTCTGCTGTACCCCTTGCTTGCAGTTTGCTGGCACTCTGTGGGAGCTGGGCAATGTGCTCCTGTCACACAGACCTGTGGGCTGCAACAAGTTCCCCTCTGTGGTGGCTCCCTCCATCCCCGGCACTCAGACTGCCAGCCATGTAGTTCAGCGGTGGGTGGTCCAGCAGCATTGATGCAGAGCGAGGGAAGCCGCTGTATACTTCAAATACAGGAAGTGCTCATTCAGGAAAGCACTTCCTGTATTTGAGATACACAGCGCCACCCACTGGGCTCCCTCTGTCATCACAGCTGCCGATTCACCCACAGCTGAACAGGGCTGACAGTGAGTGCCGGAGATCGGAGGGAGCCGCGAGTGAGGGGAATAGAAACCCCTGCACATGCGCCCCTTGGAGGCCGGCGCCCTGTGCGACCGCTCCGGTCGCACAGGTCAAAGGCCGGCCGTGAGACACACCCATACCACACCTCTAGCCACACCCAGCCACAACCCTAAACACGCCCATCACAAAGAATTTGTACGCAAAATATGTAGTTATGTTATTCAAACCACACATCCTTACTTGTACAGCTGATTTTCTTCAGAGAGATGTCATACAGCTGCTCCAGACACTAGTGGGTTATCTTTGCCTCTGTAGCTCCACCTGCCAGGAGTTGGTTTACACTAGAGGAACACAGCAAGGTCAAACACTTGAGCAGTGCGGTGAGGACTTTACAGAGACTGCGCGAAAGGCATCATTCTCTAGTAAAAGGAGATGCAGATGTATAAAGAGAAGTTCTGCACAGAAACGGCCTTGTTGTGAGGGAATGCGGCTTCGGGAACACTTTATGGCATTGCTTTTGGGAGGCCGCAGTGTTCTTGTAGTTTGTGTACACATTTGTAAGAGCACTTCGGCTCCAAGGTTTATTTCTGGTTCTGCTTCTGTCTATTATCTCCAGTATTATGATTACTGTTCTGTGTATGATATTTAGCACAGCCAAGACTGAGAAAGAGCAGGACTTTCGTACCCAAACACCCCGCGCAGGATCAGACACCACATATGTCACTGAACTCACTGCATGAGCCAGGGCTACATCTCATGCTGCTAGAGGGGGACCTTTTACAGATCCATCATGCAAAATACAGGCGAAGGACAGATTGCAAGAAAAACAGCATAGGATTAAATAGTATTATTAAAGTATACACGAGGTGACATGTGACATGATGAGATAGACATGAGTATGTACAGTGCCTAGCACACAAATAACTATGCTGTGTTCCTTTTTGTCTTTCTCTGTCTGAAAGAGTTAAACATCAGGTATGTAAGTGACTGACTCAGTCCTGACTCAAACAGGAAGTGACTACAGTGTGACCCTCACTGATAAGAAATTCCAACTATAAAACACTTTCCTAGCAAAAAAAATGGATAAAAAGGATCAATAGTTCATAGATTTTAGCTCTGGCATACTTCAATGAATGTGTCATTGAGCAAAACAATAAAACAGTAAAAATTTAAAAAAGTAGATTTAAACATAAACTAAAACTGTGGAATATCTTAAAAAGTCATTTTTAGGAGGCGGAAGATAGATACAATTGTTTATTTCATTAGTTTATTTTCGCTTCGGTTGTCCTTTAAGGGGTAAGGGTAAAAGAGGTGCAAGGGGGTATGCAAAAGCACTGCCCCTTTTTTGGAGGGACAGTCACTTTTTGGGAACCAAATCCCTTTGTCAATCTTCCTTCCTCATTTTTCCTCTTTCAGGACTGGGCCGCTGAGGCGCAGTGGCCATCAACTCGCCAAAAACAAAAGTGGAAATCCAGAAGGTCCGCACACTCTTCTGCATTTCCTCATTTGGTGCTTATGGTCCTCTTCCTTGATGGTGTGCAACTCAGTGCTGGTCGTAATGGAAAAAGCTACGCTTACGGATCATTACGCGTAATTTTACGCTATTACGCATTACGAAATTACGCTTACGGCATAGACATTCAATTTCGGTACATGTCTGTAATTACGCATTGCCCTTACGCAATTACGCGTAAGAATACCGTATTTCAGGTTGTTACGTTATAGGCTTACGCGTAAATTCCTACTGGCAATTAATGCGTAAAGTCATGCTGCCAAGCGGAAAAGTTGACGCATGGGTCAATGTTAGGTAGCCGCCGACTTTAAGGGTTAATAGCAAAGCCCCCTTAAGTGCTAAGAGCCTCAAATTTGGAGAATATATTAAGGAGATCAGAAGGAATAAGAGGAAAAAAATTTTTTTCAAAAAGACCTTATAGTTTTTGAGAAAATCGATGTTAAAGTTTCAAAGGAAAAATATATACATTTAAAAACCCGCCGACTTTAACGGTTAATAGCAAAGCCTGCTTAAAATTTAGAAACACCAAATTCACAGGGTATATTAAGGGGATCAGTGGGAATAAGAGGAAAAAATTTTTTTTCAAAAAGACCTTATAGTTTTTGAGAAAATCGATTTTTAAGTTTCAAGGGCGAAAATGTCTTTTAAATGCAGAAAATGACAGTTTTTTTTGCACAGGTAACAATAGTGTTTTATTTTCATAGATTCCCCCAAGTCGGAAGAGTTTTACTTACTTCGTTCTGAGTGTGGGAAATATAAAAAAAAAACGACGTGGGGTCCCCCCTCCCAGACCTCTTTAACCCCTTGTCCCCCATGCAGACTGGGATAGCCAGAATGCGGAGCACCGGCCGCGTGGGGCTCCGCACCCTGACTATACCAGCCCGCATGGTCCATGGATTGGGGGGTCTCGGAAGGGGAGGGGCAGCCAAGCTTTCCCCTCCCCCTCCGAGCCCTTGTCCAATCCAAGGACAAGGGGCTCTTCTCCACCTCCGATGGGCGGTGGAGGTGGAGGCCGCGATTTCCTGGGGAGGGGTTCATGGTGGCATCTGGGAGTCCCCTTTAAAAAGGGGTCCCCCAGATGCCCACCCCCCTCCCAGGAGAAATGAGTATAGAGGTACTTGTAGTACCCCTTACCCATTTCCTTTAAGAGTTAAAAGTAAATAAACACACAAACACATAGAAAAAGTATTTTAATTGAACAAAAAACATAACCACGAAAAAAGTCCTTTAATATTCTTAATTAACCATTAATACTTACCTGTCCCTTTAAAAGCCAGTTCCCACGCAATATCCTCGGCAATATACTAATCAGTTACAATGTAACAAAGTTATTACAATGTAACAACTTTGTTACTTTGTAACACCACCGCACCCGACGTCACTCGCCGCCACCGCCGCACCCGCACGCACCCGACAGAGCTCTGAGCTATATAGCTCAGAGCTCTCTAAGCATCTTTGTATTTGGGCTCCAAGGAGCCCCATTGGTCCTTAGCAGACCAATGGGGTTCCTTTAAATCAGAAGGAACCCCATTGGTCTGCTAAGGACCAATGGGGCTCCTTGGAGCCCAAATACAAAGATGCTAAGAGAGCTCTGAGCTATATAGCTCAGAGCTCTGTCGGGTCCGTGCGGGACGCTAAGTCCCCGCCGCCTCTCGCTGTCAGCCCCGCCCACATCTGTCACCCACATGTCACCCACATGTGGGTGACATGTGGGTGACATGTGGGAGAGGCGGGGTGGACAGCGGGAGGCGGCGGGGACTTAGCGTCCCGCACGGACCCGACAGAGCTCTGAGCTATATAGCTCAGAGCTCTCTTAGCATCTTTGTATTTGGGCTCCAAGGAGCCCCATTGGTCCTTAGCAGACCAATGGGGTTCCTTCTGATTTAAAGGAACCCCATTGGTCTGCTAAGGACCAATGGGGCTCCTTGGAGCCCAAATACAAAGATGCTTAGAGAGCTCTGAGCTATATAGCTCAGAGCTCTGTCGGGTGCGTGCGGGTGCGGCGGTGGCGGCGAGTGACGTCGGGTGCGGTGGTGTTACAAAGTAACAAAGTTGTTACATTGTAATAACTTTGTTACATTGTAACTGATTAGTATATTGCCGAGGATATTGCGTGGGAACTGGCTTTTAAAGGGACAGGTAAGTATTAATGGTTAATTAAGAATATTAAAGGACTTTTTTCGTGGTTATGTTTTTTGTTCAATTAAAATACTTTTTCTATGTGTTTGTGTGTTTATTTACTTTTAACTCTTAAAGGAAATGGGTAAGGGGTACTACAAGTACCTCTATACTCATTTCTCCTGGGAGGGGGGTGGGCATCTGGGGGACCCCTTTTTAAAGGGGACTCCCAGATGCCACCATGAACCCCTCCCCAGGAAATCGCGGCCTCCACCTCCACCGCCCATCGGAGGTGGAGAAGAGCCCCTTGTCCTTGGATTGGACAAGGGCTCGGAGGGGGAGGGGAAAGCTTGGCTGCCCCTCCCCTTCCGAGACCCCCAAATCCATGGACCATGCGGGCTTTTATAGCCAGGGTGCGGAGCCCCACGCGGCCGGTGCTCCGCATTCTGGCTATCCCAGTCTGCATGGGGGACAAGGGGTTAAAGAGGTCTGGGAGGGGGGACCCCACGTCGTTTTTTTTTTATATTTCCCACACTCAGAACGAAGTAAGTAAAACTCTTCCCACTTGGGGGAATCTATGAAAATAAAACACTATTGTTACCTGTGCAAAAAAAACCTGTCATTTTCTGCATTTAAAAGACATTTTCGCCCTTGAAACGTAAAAATCGATTTTCTCAAAAACTATAAGGTCTTTTTGAAAAAAAAAATTTTCCTCTTATTCCCACTGATCCCCTTAATATACCCTGTGAATTTGGTGTTTCTAAATTTTAAGCAGGCTTTGCTATTAACCGTTAAAGTCGGCGGGTTTTTAAATGTATATATTTTTCCTTTGAAACTTTAACATCGATTTTCTCAAAAACTATAAGGTCTTTTTGAAAAAAAAACATTTCCTCTTATTCCTTCTGATCTCCTTAATATATTCTCCAAATTTGAGGCTCTTAGCACTTAAGGGGGCTTTGCTATTAACCCTTAAAGTCGGCGGCTTTTTTATATTATACGGGAGCGTAATATTACGCGATTACGGCAGACTGTGTAATTTCAATGGGAGTTTACTGTCTTACGCGTAATTTGTTACGCGTAAAACGTAACCCTACGGTCTACGCGTAATTAATTACGCGTAATACCGTAACCTTACACGTAACGCTTACGGTGCATTTGTAGTGAATTACGATGCGTAATTACGCTAATGCGTAATTTCGGCCCAGCACTGGTGCAACTCTTCTTTGAAACTTGGAAAATGAAAGTGGGTCACTTCGGGGGACCGGAGGATCGGTTTGTCATGGCGCAGGCACAGGGCGGCTGCCTTGTGTAAATGGCAACCAATGTTAAAAGCCATGATTTGCGGCAATAAACAGTAATTTGGGCGCTTGGAGGTGCCCTTTTATCAGGCACCCAAATTACTATGTTTTGCTACTACTAATGGCTTTTAAAATTGCCGCCCATGGTGGTGCCCCTTACCTGCTTTGGACCTTATTCGTATCTTTGTTGTCTGAGCCCCACCCACTTGTATTCTGAACAAAACAAGGGTGCAGAGTCAAGCAATGGGCCACAGGCCCTGCCATTTATTTTTTCAATTTACTTGTTCATTGTTTAAGAGCAGTCATTCCATTGGTCAACTAGGATTTTTTTAAATGCAGAAGCCTTATTTTAGCATGAGTAGCTAACATTGAGACACCCTGGCAATGGTATATTTAGATCTCTTACTGGAACTGAGTAAGATTAGGAGGAAGAGGAACAGAAAAGATAAAAGTCAAAATCTTCAACTGCAACATCGTCATCTTCAGCCTGAAGGTTTTACAGGGGCAGCAACAATAACGTTACATACGGTAGCCATGCAGGACTTCTGTTACCCGAAGCCATATACAGTATGCACACCTCCTAACTTTTTGAGATAAAGAAGGGTGACACTTAAGCCACGCCCTTGGCACACCTCTAATCACACCCCCAGCACACCCCTTCCATAAAGATTTCATAAGAAAAATATGTGGTTTTATCATTCTAACCACACTGGCCCTTTCTATGGTAGTTAATTTTCCTTCCTAATAACACATGAAAACAGGAAATATATCAATTTTCGTAAAGGATGGAAATAAATACATGGATGGGAGTCAATTGAACACATTTTTCAGTAGAAATATACATATATTTAAGTAGATCTGTACACGAGTCCTGAAAAGGGACAAATGAGGAAGGGACAGGGACAGGGGGATTGGGCTCCCAAAGAGGGACTGTCCCTCCAAAAGAGGGACATTTGGGAGCTATGCAGATGTGCTACCAGTATTCATTACTTCTCAGTATAGGCAGCAGATGTCCCCCAGAATTAGGTAGAACCCGAGTAAAAGGAGCAGATGTGCTACCAGTATTAACCTCCTTGCCGGTTATCCCGAGCTCAGCTCGGGGTAACCTGCGCAGGAGGATTCTCAGGCCCCGCTGGGCCGATTTGCATATTTTTTTTTTTGTTATATGCAGCTAGCACTTTGCTAGCTGCTTGTAACATCCGTTCGCCGCCGCTCGCCACCGATCTGCCGCTACCCGCCGCGCCGCCCCCCCCTCCAGACCCCTTGCGCAGCCTGGCCAATCAGTGCCAGGCAGTGCTGAGGGGTGGATCGGGATTCCCTCTGACGTCCCGACGTCCATGACGTCGGTGACGTCATCCCACCCCATTCTGAACGGGATTTCCTGCTTGCAAAGATTGCCGGCGGCGATCGAAGTAGGTAGGGGGATGCCGCTTGTCAGCGGCTATCATGTAGCGAGCCCTGGACTCGCTACATGATTTAAAAAAAAAAAGTGCTGCGCCTCCCCCTTGCCGTCAGAATTTGACCGGCAAGGGGGTTAATTACTTCTCAGTATAGGCAGCAGATGTCCCCCAGAATTAGGTAGGACCCGAGTATAAGGAGCAGATGTGCCCCTTTCCCCCTCAGTAACGGTAGCCAGTATTAAGTAGCTCCCTTCTCCCCCGGTATGGGCAGCAGATTTGTCCCCCTCCCCCAAGTATTAAAGGGAACCAGGGACGAAGCACCCTCTTGTATTTTACCATATATATCAATGGGAACATGACAGTAAACACCTACCCTGCTCTCTGTTTCATTCTTCTATGCTAAATCTGCCTGTTATCAGCCCTGATAAGAATCCCCGACTGAGCATTCAGTCTAGCTTTTCCCCGAATGATTATAGCTGAGTTAGTCTTCTGTGATGTCTTTTCAAGCCCAAGTGTGCCCCCTTGTGGCTCTGCTTTGCTGCTATTTATCCTCAAAGCAGCAAAGCAGAGCCACAAGGGGGCAGGCTTGGGCTTGAAAAGACATCACAGAAGACTGACTCAGCTATAATCATTCGGGGAAAAGCCAGACTGAATGCTCAGTCGGGGATTCTTATCAGGGTGTTTACTGTCATGTTCCCATTGATATATATGGTAAAATACAAGAGAGTGCTTCGTCTCTGCCTCTGGTTCTCTTGAAATAATACAGTATAAGTAGCAGATAAGCCTCCCCCCACCTCCCATGCAGAGGCGGAAGCTGAGGTGGAGCATGAAGGGTCACTCACAGCTCTGTGTCCAGCGATGGTGACTCCATCAAACGTATGTCCTCTACCGCTACAGCAACATTGAAACTCATGTGACACGCCAGTACTTGCCGGCAGGCCACATGAGGAGTGTCACAGCCATGGAGTTGTGAATCTGGACAGGCGGCTGATAGAGAGCACCTGTCGTTGGACTCGAGAGTGTAATATCTTGCCGCAGCCAGGGGCAGCACTGGAGGGGTGTCTTGCCGGCGTCATTGACTATGTGGAGCCCGGAGCAAACGCTCAGGTCAAGGGCTGGCCCCGTCCACCAGCAGAATCTTTAGGAACTTTGGCAGCAATCCGCTGAGGATTTTTCAGCATGGTGGATTGGTAAAGAGGATGAGTCCGATGTTATGGCTATCACCTGAAACAATCACCTGAAACATTTATTTGGGGCAATGAAAACCTGAAGCACAGACTCCAGGAGTGGCAGAAAAATGGTAAGTAGGATATTCACATTTGTAAAGGTTGAGCTACCAATAGATAGAGACGGCCCAGCCTTGGAGAACTCATGGAGGAACACATGATTAGTTTGATCAGCTGATTGATTTGTAAGGCTCTGATTTGCTGGTCATGATCATGTGTTAAACCAGGAAGTCATCACAGCAAATCAGAGGCTTACAAATCTATCAGCTGATCAAACTGATCACATGCTTCTCCATGAGTTCTCCAAGGCTGGGCCATCTCTACCAATAGATATCCTAGCAGGAGACAGGCACTCTCCATGGTGCTGAAATTCTGCTGTCTCTGTCAGCAGACACCTGGTACTCAGGAAAGTTTTTTTTGAATGTAAACATAAATAGCAATATTGTAAAAAAAACAAAACATTTTACCTGTGTTTACATCTATTAGCTCCATTTCAGCATAGTGGGTGTGTCAGTTTGCTGATTACTGCACAAGATTTCTTCAGACCAGCTATGCTTGCTCCTCTGAGCAGCTTATTCTTGATGCGGTAACAGGGAAGTTGCTGGGCCGCAGACAGGCCATACTTTAAAAACCTTACGGAAATGTACATGTTTGGGGGGAAAAAAATGCTTGCGCCTTAACAGTGTAGTTTTTACAAAGTAGTGTATTTCATAGCAGATATTTTATACTCACAAGGGTGGGTTGCAACACTTACAACCACAGTCAGAGCCTGCGAGAAAATTACAGTTCCCGCCCAGTATCCCAGGTCTGCTGTGCAGGAGCTGGTTGGTCACACTCCTTGGATTATTGAAAACACAAAATTTTCAATATTGGACCCCAAAGAGTTAGAGCTAAAGTAGAAATATTGTTGGAGAAGCCGTGTATATCTAACAACAACAACAACAACTAGTATATGTAAGCTAGGAATAACTGGATCTTACCTCCTTCAATGACAAACCAAAAAAGGTAGGTATACATTTTATTCATGCACATAAGACAACACGTTTCACAGGTGCTGTCCCGCTTCCTCAGGTCAATACAAATTACCTCAGTAGCAGAAGTCACAGGTGTAAGCGCCTCTGTTCCTTCCTGTTACAGAGTACCCAGCAAGCTCATGGTGAACCAGAACTCCTAGGAGTGCGTAAATAGCCCCTTCCACACTCCGAGGAGTTCTGGTTCACCAGTTAGCGATTAGTGTGATTCCGTCAGCAAATGCGCAAATCCTGAAGAGAATGGACATTTGTAAATGCCTTCATCGGGCAAACCTCATCCCTGCTGGCCCAGTTGACCTTAGTTGAATAGACATGCTGAGCAGTATAGGACAAAAGTTCACCACTGACAAACCTGTGTGATAGTTTGCAAACATGCCCAGTCACAAACATGCAAATCCCAAATTCACAAATGTGACTTGTTCACAATGCTTACTGGGGCTGAACTCCACTCCTTGCTAGTGGCTGGAACTGCAGTGAAAAGAACATAATGAATGAAATTGCTTATTGTTTACAATATTAATTTATAGATTATTTAGTCAGTATTTGCCCAGTATAAAATCTTTCCTCTCTCTGATGTACATTCTGACATTTATCACAGGTGGTGACGTCTTTAGTCCTGCCAGGTGATCTGTACAGAATGTTTGCTACTGAGAGTTCTGTGCACAGAGGGAGATACTGCTTGCTTGGCAGTTGGAAAAAGCTGTAATTTCCCACAATGCAACAAGGTTCACAGACAGGAAACTGTCAGGATCATGGTCATGATATCACACTGTGGGAGGGGTTTCCCTACAATATCAGACCCCCTGATACTCTATTTGAGAAAAGGCAAGGGTTTCTTGTGGGAAAGAGGGTGTCGCCTACTAATTGGGATGCCATTCAATCCTTGGTTACGGTTCTTCTTTAAGAAAAGAATGTGGCTGGTGGTGACATCTTTAGGCCTGCCAGGTGATCTGTGGGGAATGTTGGTTACTGAGAATTCTATGCACAGAGGGAGATACTGCTTGCTTGGCGTTTGGAAAAAGTTGTTATTTCCCACAATGCAACAAGGTTCACTGACAACAAACTGTCAGGACCATGGCCCTGACATCACACTGTGGGAGGGGTTTCACCACAATATCAGCCATACAGACCCCCCTGATGATCTGTTTGAGAAAAGGTAAAGATCAGTGGCATAGCTAAGGAGCTGTGGGCCCCGATGCAAGTTTTACATGGGCCCCCCAAGCACTCTATACATAACAATTGATACAGCGCACCAAAACCTGCAAAGGAAAATAATAGTGTCCGAGGGGCAAGAAGAGGATGGGGAACAGCTTGCTAATGATTACTACTATTCAAAGTATCTATAGAAGTTATTATTTTGAGCACAGGACCAATAGAGCGCTAATACTGTAGTTGAGGGAGGGCCCTCCGGGGCCCCTCTGGCCCAAGGGTCTGATGCGGTCTCTACCTCTGCACCTCTATTGCTGCTACGCCACTGGTAAAGATTTCTCCTGGGAAAGGGGACATTAGCTACTGATTGGGATGGAGTTCTGTTCTTGGTTACGGTTTCTCTTTCATACTACTATTTTTATTATTATAATTATTATTTTTTACTGAAAGCAGAAAATGGAAAACGTCAGTGAGGATTTTGCTGGACTTTTTTTGAAGGTGAATTATTTGGATTTCTGGCTTAATCGCTGCTCAGCACTCCTGTTCTGGGTGTCTTCTGAGGACACAAGTCATGTTATTTGTCAGATGTCCAACAGAAGTCATAACATACAAATGCAAGCGAGAAGGGTTTCAGCATGTGTACATAATTGAACGCACAGTGTGTTCTGGCCTGGGAATGGGTCCAGGAGGGATCCGGCATGAGCTCCCTCTGATGCCTCCGCTTACTGGGGAATGTTATGTCAGAGCACTGACATCACCCGCTGACACTCTGAGAGTACCAGGCAGGCCCTGCAAACCTTATAACACACAGCAGGAGACACAAGGACACAACCTGGCTGATCAGGGGCGTAGCAATAGGGGTTGCAGAGGTTGCAACCGCATCGGGGCCCTTGGGCCAGAGGGGCCCCGAAAAAGGGCTCTCCCTTAACTGCAGTATTAGCCCTCTATTGGTCCTGTGCTCATAATAATCACTTCTATAGATGTTTAGATTTACAGTTAGAAAACCGCGCATGCGCAGTACTGCTACGCCGGCCGGCGTGATGACGACGAGCATCATCGTTCAGGAAGTGTCAGCCCGACACTCGGCCCCGGTGTTGCTGGTCGTGATTTCTGCGGAGGGACCGTGAGAGGAGCCAGGAGAACGCCAGGGGACCTCCCGACCTTCGATGGGCTGGAGAAATCCCCAGGTAAGTTCCAATTTTGTTTTTTTACTACTCGGAGACCCTTTAAAGAGGACCTGTAGTAAAAATAACATAATGAAATTGCTTTTTTTTTTTTTACAATATTCATTTATACAGTAAATGATTTAGTCAGTGTTATAAATTCTTTTGCAGTACTATACCCCACTCAATTTACATACCATGAAGTTTGTATTAAATGTTAAAAAACAGTAACTGAAAGTATATTAACCTTCGGGAGTCACTCAGTCTTTAAAGTGTACCGGTAACCTGACTGAGATGTCAAGAAAAAAAATCATACATACCTGGAACCCCCTCCAGCCTGATCGCTCCCTTGGTGCTGTCCTCCGCCTCCTGGATCTTCCCTAAGGGCTCCCGGCATCTTTGGTGAGGTGGCGCATGCGTAGTGCAGCCGCGTGCGGTCCCCCGTCTTGCTCCCGTGGCCAGGAGAGTTCTGCGCCTGCACAGTAGTCCTGCACAGGCGCAGAGAGCTCATGGTGACGGGGGTGCGGCGAGGTGGGTGCGCGCCTCCGGGCCGCTCATGCACAGTAAGCCCCGATTGGCCGAAGATACCAGGAGCCCTTAAGAAAGATTCGGGTGGAGCTGAGGATGGAGCTGAGGAACGGATCAGGCCGGAGGGGGCTGGAGGAAGCCCCAGGTACTGTATGTATGATTTTTCTTGTCTTGTAATCTCCATCCTCCATATAAGCACAGCACAGGCCCCCAAAAGCCTAAAAAGTTGGTCTTTACCATTGTGAGTATTGCCAGCGATTTGTGCTGGATGGTTGAGACTTCTGGTTAGTTGCTGAAACCAGGGTTTTTAACGTAAAACTGAGTATCCTGAATAATTTATTACATTCTACTATAAGTCGTTACAGAGCCTCTTTAAAGCTAACCTGAAGCGATTTTGAAATAAGGTACTTACCTAAGGAGAGGGAAGGCTATGAGTCCTATTGAGCCTTCCCATTCCTCTCACCGTCCCCTCAGTCCAGCGCTGTCTCCCCCATTCAAACCTCCCGCCGTGGGAGGCTTTGAAAGTCTTTGGAGCTTGAGTGCTCCCGAAGAAGGGCGGCTCTCAACTACGTATGAGTGCGTGCGAGCGGGTGCTCGGGCATGGGTACTACGGAGCTGCCCATCCTCGGGAGGACTCGGGCTCCCGAAGACTTTCCGAGGCCTTCTGCACCAGGAAAGAGCAGTCTCCAACCCATCGGGGACAGCGCTAGAACGAGGGGACCATCCAGAGCTGGGACCAGGTCCTCCAACAACCAAGGCTGAGACACCAAAGTGCGCCCCTCCATCCCTCCCACCCCAGCCGCTACACACTTATTGCTATTAGACTAAGAGGCACCTCAGGGCCCCCAACTCATTAATCTCTAGTTATCTGGCTTGCAGTCACTTCCATGTATCCCCTTTTCTTATTTCTCTCTGCTTCAAACACAATAGAGGAATGATAGCTGAGTGAGCTGTGTGCCCTGAGGCTGGAGCCTCTCTCGCCTCTGCCTCGGCCCGACCCTGGGACCATAAGAGGAATGGAAAAGCTCTATAGGACCCAGAGCCTTCTCTTTCCTCAGGTAAGTATCTGTTTTTTTTGTTAATTTCAAAATCACTTCAGACTCACTTTAAAAACCGCCATCTGACAGACCTCAGTACAAAATATTTCCTGTAGAGTGGCTGAAATGACGGCGGTTAATCTGGACACCTGTGCTGGTGGCGGTAAGAAGCTATAGAAGGAAGGTGTCTGTCTCCTGAAATGACTTTGATCACTTTCTCAGTTCAGTATGAAGTCCTCCACAAGTTTGCATACTGTGGCAGAGTTCCCGGCTTGTGTTGCTATATTCAGAACTCCTGAATCATTTTCATCATGTGCTCTCCAGCCTCACTCAGAGAGGAACAATATGCAGAGGGAGAAGAGCGTTCTGTACTTAATGGTGATTTCTTCTGCTGGCCGATCTCTCCTCTGTGTGCTGCAGCCAGCTGGAACTCTCACACAAACACACATTTCTCATCCGCCACTGTGTTTCCAAACTCGCTCAGGTCTGAGCAGCCTGACCGGCTCTGCCGTGAACTTTGCCACACTTTTGTTGTGTAACCTTCAAAGGCGAAAGGTGACGAATGCTTACAGAGATCTGAAAGATCTGTGCGGCGCAGAGACGAGCCAATCCAATGCAGCCGCAGCGTTTCATTGGTCCATTTCCAAACTGCGTGAACTTGCATCAAAGTAATTTGCATCCACTTTTATTACCAATGATAAATTGGTAATAAAAGTGGATTTTTCATTCAGTAGGTGCGAAGAGCTTTAAAGTGAACCAGAGACGAAGCACCCTATATGGTATATGGTATATATGGTATTTTACCATATATTTCAGTGGGAACATTACCTTGCTTTCTGTTTCATTCTGCACTAAACAGCTTGCTTCTAATCAGCCCTGATAAAATCCGCGACTGAGCATTCAGTCTGGCTTTGCTCAGGAATTTTTATAGCTCAGTCTGTGTTCTCTCGTGTCTTTTCAAGTCCAAGCCTGCCCCCTGCTGGCTCTGCTCAGGAATCATTATAGCTGAGTCATTATAGCAAAACCAGACTAAATGCTCAGTCAGGGATTTTATCAGGGCTGATAAGAAACAAGCTGTGCAGTGCAGAATGAAACAGAGAGCAGGGTAGGTGTTTTCTCTAATGTTCCCACTGATATATATGGTAAAATACATGAGGGTGCTTCATCTCTGGTTCACTTTAAAGACTCAGAGACGAACAGCATAATAGATTTATACATACCTGGGGATTCCTCCAGCCCCATCAGCCTGGATCGCTCCCACGCCGCCGTCCTCAGCCTTCTCAATTGCCAGTACCGGGTCCCATCAGGGCCAGATGACGCAGGCGCAGTGATGCTCCCTCCATACTGCACAGGTGCATGCGTAAAGCGGGCGCCGGCGAGACGGAGGGAGTCCCTGCTCATGCGGAAAACTGATCGCGTCCAGCGGAAGTGACATAACCCAGTACCCGCGATAGAGGCGGCGGAGGACGGCGGCGTGGGAGCAATCCATTGATTGGGGCTGGACTCTGGAGGAAGCCCCAGGTATGCATAAATCTATTATAATGTTCGTCTCTGAGTCCCATCT